>NW_027274147.1:0-37072 GCF_030028105.1 Mobula birostris
AGAGGAATCCGTGACAATTCGGGTCGAAACCTTGGGTCTGCCGTCAGCTGCTTCCCCAAAGCCCGCAGTTCTTCCATTAAGGGTGAAAGGTGAAATGTTTATGGGGAACTTAAGGAGGAACTTCTTCAGTCGGGCTGGTGGGGTTTCGGGAGGTCGAGAGTGCGGAACGAGCTGCCAGCAGTGACTGTAGGATTGATTTCAACATTTACGAGAAGTTAGTGTGGGTACTTGGATGGGAGGGCTATGGTCCAGGCGTAGGTTGATGGGACTAGGAAGATTGATGGTTCGGCACGGACTAGATGGGCTGAAGGGCCTGTTTCTGTGCTGTATTACTCTATGACTCTATCCCCACCTGAAATAAATCTGGTGATGTGACCTTCGCCTCCCGCGGGGGCGGAAATTCCAGGATCTCCTTCAGCCTCTGAGGTTAGAATTTATTTGCGCAGCGTCCCCGGTTTAAATAACCCATCCGTCCTTCTCTTCGTGTCTACCCTGTCCTGCCCCCAAGAGATCGAGGGAGCGCCGCGGCCCGTGGGGCGGAGAGGAGGGAGCGCCGCAGTACGAGGGGCGGGGCCGGGCGGTGATTGACAGCCCTCGCCCTGGAGCCGGAGCGGTGCAGAGACGGAGCGAGGCGGCGGCGGTAGCAGGTGATGTCCGGGGACTGGGGAGACGGGAGAGCGGGGAGAGCGGGGAGAGCGGGGGAGAGCGGGAGGAGAGCGGAGAGAGGAGACCAAGTCTGGACCCACCCGGTCCCGGGACATCCCCCCGAGGGGGAGGGAGGTTCGGGTCGCACCGCAGGGTTGGGTCCCGCTTCCCATCGCCTGGGAACAGCGTCGGTGGAGGGACCGGCACTGGGCGGGGTCTCGGGATCGAGCGCCGCACCCCAGAGTGGGGTGGGGTCGGGGATCGCGGTTCTGGTACCGGGCATTGCGGGGTCGGGTGTCGCGGTCGCGGCTCCGGTACCGGGCATTGCGGGGTCGGGGGGTCGCGGCTCCGGTACCGGGCATTTGCGGGGTCGGGGGTCGGGGGGTCGGGGGTCGCGGCTCCGGCCCCGGTACCGGGCATTGCGGGGGTCGGGGATCGCGGCCCCGGTACCGGGCATTGCGGCGTCGGGGATCGCGGCCCCGGTACCGGGCATTGCGGGGTCGGGGGTCGCGGCGCCGGTGCCGGGCATTGCGGGTCGGGGGTCGCGGCGCCGGTACCAGGTATTGCGGGGTCGGGGGTCGCGGCGCCGGTGCCGGGCATTGCGGGGTCTGGGGTCGCGGCCCCGGTACCGGGCATTGCGGGGTCGGGGATCGCGGCTCCGGTACCGGGTAGGGCGGGTTCAGGGGGCCGAGGGTCCGCGGGCGAGTGTCACTGACCCGCTGCTTCTCCTCCCTCCCCCCCCAGTGAAGACGGCGACGGCGGGTGTCGACCCGCGGGAGCAGCACCCCCGACCTCCCCAGCAAACCCCTCCCCTTCCCCGACCGAATCGACCCTAACTTCAGCCCTAATCCTGACCCTGAACTCAGCAATGCCCTCCGTCACAACTCTCACCCTCTGAACCTTAACCCCCTTACTCGGAGCTTTCAGTCTGACCCTTGACCCTCTACTTGTCTTCACCCTCTGACCCGACCTACCGCCACTTATTATCCTGCACCACTGATCGTAACCCCCCCCACACACACACTACCCTCACTCTCTAACCTCTAACCCCACCCAGCGTGCTCTTGCCACTGACCCCCTGACCCCATGCTGTCCGGCAACATGCTGCCCTGCATCATTCGGGAGTTTGACCTCCCCCGTGCCCTGGAGCCAGGAGGGTCCCTCCCCAACCTCAACGCAGTGGGGGTGCAGGGTCGCTGCCTGGGTCTCTTGATTCCCAGCCCCGCAGCCACCGTCAGCACCTGGGAGACAGCGCAAGACCTCGGCTCTGGGCTGGATACCAATTGCAACGGGCCCCGGGTAGCTGGCTGGTCCTGGAGCTGGTCCCAGAGGGGAGCAGAGGCCTCCCTGACACCACCCTCCTCACCCCCCTCATCCTCCCCCTCCTCGGGGACCTCAGGGTCTTTGGACTCTCCACCCTCAAAGGCCTCTCCGGCAACAGGGCCTGTAGAGTTCCCAGCCTCCCCTTCCACAAGTCGCTCCCCTCTCCCCACCTCTTCAGAATTCCCAGATACCCCATCGTCTAAAGCCTCCCCAACAAATACTGCCACTGAATTCCCAGACTCCCCTTCCCCGAGTCTTTCCCCATCTCTGGGTCCCTCAGAATTCCTGGTTACTCCCTCCTCAAAGGCCTCCCCAGCTACTGGGTATTTAGAATTCCAAGGCTCCCCTTCAATGGATTTCTCCCCATCTCCAGGTTGCTTGGAATTCCCAGATACACCATCCCTAAGGGCCTCCCAAGCAACAGGGCATGTAGAGTTCCCGGTCCTCCCTTCCCTGGGACGATCCCCCTCCCTAGGTCCCTCAGAATTCTCGGATGCTCTGTCCTCAACGGCCTCTCCCACAAATGCTCCCACAGAATTTCCGGCCTCCCCTTCCCTGGAACATTCCCCATCTCCGGGCCCCTCAGAAATCTTGGATACTCCATCCTCAAAGGCCTCCCCAGCTCTGGAACCCTCAGAGTTCCGTGCCTCCCCTTCTCTGGGACTTTCTCCATGTCCGCATCCCTCAGAATTCCCAGATGCCCTGTCCTCAAAAGCCTCCCCATCTGTGGGATTCTGTGAATTCCCAGACTCCCTTTCCCTGGGGCCATCCCCATCTCCGCATTCCTCAGAATTCCAAGCTTCCCAGTCTCCGCACCCCTCAGAATTCCGAGCTTCCTCATCTCCGCATCCAGCAGAATTCCCAATCTCCCCATCTCCACATCCCTTGGAATTCCCAGACAGTCCGTCCTCAAAGGCCTCCTCCTGTCTGGGACCCTCTGAATTGCCATCTTCCCAGGGATCAACTTCCTTCCCAGAGGCCCCTGGGTTCCCAACCTCTCCCTCCCCAGGGGTCGCCCCTCCACCTGAGCATTTGCAAACCCAGGACCCAGCTATCCCAGGGAGTGGTGTGGGATCCACACCCTCCCGCCCTCCAGGAGCCTCCCCTGCTCTTTCCACCCAGTCCCACTCCCCCACTTCCTCAGCTCACCTGGAGACCCTGGGTCAGGGGTCAGACAGGCCCCGGGTCACCACCTTTCATGAACTGGCGCTGCGGAGACGCCGTCCTCCGCCCCCGGTGCCCCGACCCCCAGCTCCGGACACTCGCGGAGTCACTGGACCCCCGCCGCCGGTGGTCACCTTCCGGGAGCTGAGGTGGAGGGTCCGGGCAGCTACCCTGGGGCTCCAGGAGGCAGGAGCGGAGCAGGGGAACAGCGGAGAGCGGGGCAAGGCGGATGGGGGAGCCAAGCCGGCTGAGGAGGGTAAGTGGAACAGACCTGATTCTGATCCTGTGCCATAAATAGGGTCACAGAGCTTTTGGCACATTGGCCTCCATAAGTCAGAGCACTCCCCACAGGATGTTGAGCCTGGCATTGGTGAGGCCTAATCTGGAGCACTGAGTGCTGTTCTGTTCACCTATCCACAGGAAAGATGTCAGCAAGAGTGAAAGAATGCAGGGAAAATCTATAGGATGTTGCCAGGGCTTGAGTTACAGGGGAAGGGTGAATAGGCGAGGATTTTCGTCCCTGGACTGCAGGAGAATGAGGGGAGATTTGACAGAGGTATACAGAACCATGAGGGGTATAGAGATAGGGTAAATGCAAGCAGTGAAGAAAGCTAATGGCATGCTGGCCTTCATAAAAAGGGGAATTGAGTACAAGAGCAAAGAGGTCCGTCTGCAGCTGTACAGGTGAGACCACACCTGGAGTACTGTGTGCAGTTTTGGTCTCCAAATTTGAGGAAGGACATTCTTGCTATTGAGGGAGTGCAGCGAAGGTTCAGAAGGTTAATTCCCGGGATGGCGGGACTGTCATATGTCAAAAGATTGGAGCGACTGGGCTTGTACGCACTGGAATTTAGAAGGCTGAGAGGGGATCTTATTGAAACATATAAGATTATTAAGGGATTGGACACGCTGCAGGCAGGAAGCATGTTCCCGCTGATGGGTGAGTCCAGAACCAGAGGCCACAGTTTAAGAATAAGGGGTAGGCCATTTAGAACGGAGTTGAGGAAAAACTTTTTCACCCAGAGAGTGGTGGATATATGGAATGCTCTGCCCCAGAAGGCTGTGGAGGCCAAGTCTCTGGATGCTTTCAAAAAAGAGATGGATAGAGCTCTTAAAGATAGTGGAATCATAGGTTATGGGGATAAGGCAGGAACTGGATACTGATAGTGGATGATCAGCCATGAACACAGTGAATGGCGGTGCTGGCTCGAAGGGCTGAATGGCCTACTCCTGCACCTATTGTCTATTGTCTTTCCACTGAGGTTGGGTGGGACTTAGAACATCGGTTGAGGGTGAAAGATGAAGTGTTTAAGGGGAACATGAGGGGAAACTCCTTCACTCAGAGGGTGGTGAAGAGTGTGGAACGAGCTGCCAGTGGAAGTGAGGGGAGTGGTTTTGATCGCAACATTTAACAGAAATTTGGATAGGTACGGGGTGGGAGAGGTGTGGGACGAAGCAGAATAATAATCTGGCTTGGCCAAAGGACCCGTTTCTCTGGCTTGGGGCTTTATCATTTCAAGTCTTGTCATTAACTGCAGTTGAACAGAATCAGACTTGGGTTTAGTATCACTGGCGTGTGTGGTTGGGGAACAGATAGGGAAGAGCAGATGAGAACTGGGGCAGGTCAACCGGGATTATACTGACCGGCAGGATAGCATCGAGGGGCCGAGTGGCCTACTCCAACCCAGTTTCAGAATCAGGTTTAATATCACTGGCGTATGTTCTGAAATTTGTTGTCTTGCAGCAGCTGTACTTTGCAATACATTATAGAAACTGTAAGTTACAATAAATAAAAGTTATGTAAAATTAAATATTAAAAAGTAGTGTAAAAAGAGAGGGGAAAAAGTAGTGAGGTAGTGTTCGTGGGTTCATTGTCTGAAATCTGACAATCTGATGGTGGAGGGGAAGAAGCTGCTCCTGAATCACTGAGCGTGTGTCTTCAGGCTCCTGTACCTCCTCCCTGGTGGCAGCAATGGGAAGAGGGCACGTTCTGGGTTGTGTGGGTCCTTCATGACGAATTCCGCCTTTTGAAGATGTCCTCGACGCTGGGGAGTCTATTGTCCATGATGGGGCTGGCTGAGGTTACAACTTTGTGCAGCTTTTTCCGATCCTGCGCAGTGGCCCCTCCATCCCAGACCGTGATGCAGCCAGTCAGACTGCCCTCCACGGTACATCTGTAAACGTTTTCAGGAGTCTTTGGTGGCAAACCTCATCTCCTCAAACTCCTGATGAAATGCAGCTCTCTGTCGTGCCTGCTTTGTTATTGCATCCAAGACAGATGTTGATCGATGTTAACACCGAGGAACTTGTGTTGTTGGCAAGGTTGTTGATGGTGTTTGAGCTGTGCCTATCCACACAATTGTGGGTGCAGAGGGAGTAGAGCAGTGGGCTAAACCCACATCCTTGAGGTGAGCCAGTGTTGGTTGTCAGCGGGGAGGAGACGTTATTCCCGACTGTGGTCTCCTGGTGAGGAAGTCAAGTACCCATTGGAGAGGGAGGCACAAAGGCCCAGGTTTTCGAGCTTGTTGATCAGAACTAAGAGTATGATTGTCAAAACTCCCTGCTAGCGTTGGATGAGTTGACGAGCCTCCTACGGTCTCTTTGACCTTCAGTGGATGCAAGTTCCAGCACTGGCCAGCAACCCAGCCGTTTAACACCAGCCTGACCACACTACAGTTTACCATGACCAGTTAACCTACTCACCAGTACATCTTTGGACTGTGGGAGGAAAACACGCGCGGTCATGGGGAGAATGTACAAACTGCTTGCAGAGGACACTGAAATAGACCTCCGACTCCCCAGTGACTGCACCATGGTAACCACTGCACTTCGGCTGGTGTTTGGTAGAACAGCAAGGACGGAATGCTGAGGCATGAGGGCAGCATTGGTCAGACGGCATTTGGAGGATGGTGAGAAATCTGGCTCCTTATCTTAGAAAGGATGGGCTGGCATTGGAGAAGGTCCAAATGGGGTTTCAGGAGAATGATCTTGGGAATGAAAGGGTGCGAGGTGCATTTGATGGCCGTCAGTTACTGTAGGAGTATACCCACCTCAGGGGGACAGACAAATGGCAAAGTGCAGCTGGTTTTCATGAATGTAACAGAACGGTACTGAAAATGGTGACTGAATGTAAAAATGAAAAGGCATTGTATGGCTTATTCTTGTAAAGTTCATTTTGGAACTTTAAACAAGTTTGATGACCCTGGGTCTGTACTCACTGGAGTTTAGAAGAATGGGGGGGGGGGGGGCGAGGGGATTTCATTGAAACTTATCGAATATTGAAAGGCCTAGACGGAGTGGATGTGGAGAGGATGTTTCTCACAGTGGGGGAGTCTAGACCAGAAAGCACAACCTTAGAACAGAGATGAGGAGGAATTTCTTTAGCCTGAGCGTGGTGAATCTGTGGAATTCATTGCCACAGAGCTGTGGGAGCCAAGTCACTGGGTGTATTTAAAGCACAGGTGTATTTATCTATTTAGTAATCGAGAGAGGAGTCGACCCTTTGAGCCACACCACCCCAGAAACCCCTGACAAACCCAATTAACAATAACCTAATCACGGGACAGTTTTCAATGCCCAGTTAACCTACCTGGTCTGTCTTTGCACTGTAGGGGGAAACTGGTGGACTTGGAGAATATTCGAACGTTCCATGGAGAGCAAGTAAAGAGATTCCTTACAGAATGGCGTCGGAATTGACTCGAGTGCCCAAGCTGTAATAGAACATAGAATAGTACAGCACATTACAGGCCCTTTGGCCACAATATTGTGCTGACCCCCAAACCCTACCTCCCATATAACCCCCGCACTTTAAGTTCCTCCATATACCTGTCTAGTAGTCTTTTAAATTTCACTAGTGTATCTGCCTCCACCACTGACTCAGGCAGTGCACTCCACACACCAACCACTCTCTGAGTAAAAAACCTTCCTGTAATATCCCCCTTGAACTTCCCACCCCTTACCTTAAAGCCATGGCCCCTTGTATTGAGCAGTGGTGCCCTGGGGAAGAGGTGCTGGCTATCCACTCTATCTATTCCTCTTATTATCTTGTACATCTCTATCACGTCTCCTCTCATCCTCCTCTCCAAAGAGTAAAGCCCTAGCTCCCTTAATCTCTGATCATAATCCATACTCTCTAAACCAGGCAGCATCCTGGTAAATCTCCTCTGTACCCTTTCCAATGCTTCCACATCCTTCCTATAGTGAGGGCGACCAGAACTGGACACAGTACTCCCAAGTGTGGCCTAACCAGAGTTTCATGCTAACCAGTCCTTGATTATTGAGGACTAAAGGTGACAAGGGAATGGGGTTGAGAGGTAAAATAAATCAGTCATGGTGAAACGGTAGAAGAACTGAGTTCCAGAGCTGTGAGGTAATGTGGCAGCTTATAAAACCCTGGTTAGCACCCACTTGGAGTATCGTGTTCAGTTCTGGTTGCTCTATTGTAGAGAAGATGTGGAAGCTTTGGAGAGGGTGCTGAGAAGATTTACCAGGATGCTGCCTGGATTAGAGAGCGTGTCTTATGAGGGAAGGTTGAGCGAGCTGGGGCTTTTCCCTTTGGAACGGAGGGTGAGAGGTGACTTGTGTGCTGGATGATAAGAGGCATTGATTGAGTGGACAGCCAGAGACTTTCTCCCCCAGGGTGGAAGTGGCTAATACAAGAGAGCATAATTTTAAGGTGGTTAGATGAAAGTGTAGGGGAGATGTCAGAAGTAAGTTTTTTTTTTACAGAGAGTGGTGGGTGCGTGGTCTGTGCTGTCAGGGGTGACATTTAAGAGACTCTCAGACAGGTACATGCTAGAGAAATGTGTCGCAAATATACCAGGAAGTGAATTATTTACCCACTTCTGAAACCCCTTGTATTCCTTGTAAAACCCTCCCCGTCCCTGTAAAACCCTTCCATTCAGCGTCAGACCCTCCCCATTGGTGTCAAACCCTCACCTCTGTATACGCTATTTCATGGGAGGGAAGGGTTAGATTGATCTTGGAGGAGGTTAAATGGTTAGCACATGATTGTGGGCCGAAGGGCCGGTACTGCGCTGTACAGAACCAGGCTGGCTGGGTGGACTTGTGGTCTGAGTAGGTGTGAGTTGTGTGTTCTCTCACAGAAGGACAGCCCATTGTGATGACAGGGCTGTGGTGGTGCAGGGGTTAACAGCGTACTGATGCGAGCGGGAGGGGCCCGGGCCCGTTGGATCGCGTTCCTGCCGCTTCCTGGTCCCGGCTCCCGGCTCCCGACTCCCGACTCCCGACTCCCGACTCCCGGGGCTCAGATATGGCTGCAGGGAGCCAGGAACCCGGCCTCCACACCCCCGGCTGAACACATCGGCTGGGCAGGAGGGAGCGGGTTCCCGGCCGAATTCCGGCCGTGTGTGGGAGGTGAGTAAGAGGTGGGGCCTTGCTGAGAGAGGTTGCTGCGGGCAGCGCCGGCATCAGTCAGCGTCAGAATACCAGGAAGTGAATTATCTACCCGTCCCCGAAACCCCTTTCATCCCCTGTACGCCTCCCCTCTGTAACCCCATCCCCATCACTGTAAACCCTCCCCGTCTCTGAAACCCCTTTCATCCCCTGTACGCCTCCCCTCTGTAACCCCGTCCCCGTCCCTGAAACCCCTTGTGTCCCCTGTACGCCTCCCCTCTGTAACCCCGTCCCTGAAACCCTCCCCATCTCTGAAACCCCTTTCATCCCCTGTACGCCTCCCCTCTGTAACCCCATCCCCATCACTGTAAACCCTCCCCGTCTCTGAAACCCCTTTCATCCCCTGTACGCCTCCCCTCTGTAACCCCGTCCCCGTCCCTGAAACCCCTTGTGTCCCCTGTACGCCTCCCCTCTGTAACCCCGTCCCCGTCCCTGAAACCCTCCCCATCTCTGAAACCCCTTTCATCCCCTGTACGCCTCCCCTCTGTAACCCCATCCCCATCACTGTAAACCCTCCCCGTCTCTGAAACCCCTTTCATCCCCTGTACGCCTCCCCTCTGTAACCCCGTCCCCGTCCCTGAAACCCCTTGTGTCCCCTGTACGCCTCCCCTCTGTAACCCCGTCCCCGTCCCTGAAACCCTCCCCATCTCTGAAACCCCTTTCATCCCCTGTACGCCTCCCCTCTGTAACCCCATCCCCATCACTGTAAACCCTCCCCGTCTCTGAAACCCCTTTCATCCCCTGTACGCCTCCCCTCTGTAACCCCGTCCCCGTCCCTGAAACCCCTTGTGTCCCCTGTACGCCTCCCCTCTGTAACCCCGTCCCTGTCCCTGAAACCCCTTGTGTCCCCTGTACTCCTCCCCTCTGTCACCCCATCCCCATCACTGTAAACCCTCCCCGTCTCTGAAACCCCTTTCATCCCCTGTACCCTTCCCCTCTGTAACCCCGTCCCCATCACTGTAAACCCTCCCCGTCTCTGAAACTCCTTTCATCCCCTGTACCTCTCCCCTCTGTCACCCCATCCCCGTCCCTGAAACCCTCCCCATCTCTGAAACTCCTTTCATCCCCTGTACGCCTCCCCTCTGTAACCCCGTCCCCATCACTGTAAACCCTCCCTGTCTCTGAAACCCCTTTCATCCCCTGTACCTCTCCCCTCTGTAACCCCATCCCCGTCACTGTAAACCCTCCCCGTCTCCGAAACCCCTTGTATCCCCTGTACCTCTCCCACTCTGTAAACCGCTCCCTGTCTCTGTGACCCCCTCCATCCCCTACACCCCTCCCCATCTCTGTGACCCCCTCTGCCCTCCCCTTCTCTGTACATACATGTCACCACATACAACCCTGAGATTCTTTTTCTGTGGGCATATTTAGCAAATCTATAAACCATAATCTGTAAATTGTAAACATCAGGAACTGTAAACTGAACAAATGCAGATATAATTAACGAGCACAAAATAACAATGTAACAGAGTCCTTAAATGAGTGTAGCTGCCCCCTTTTGTTCAAGAGCCTGATGGTTGAGGGGTAGTAACTGTTCCTGAACCTGGTGGTGTGAGACCTGAGGTTCCTGTACCACCTTCCTGCTGGCAGCAGCAATAAAAGGACATGGCCTGGGCAGTGCTTTTCTAACCAATCTTTCGTGCTGATGTGCTCAATGGTTCTGAGGGCTTTACCTGTGAGGTACTGGACTGAATCCAGCACTTTTGGTAGGATTTTCCACTCAAAGACATTGGTGTTCCCGTACCCAGCCGTAATGAAGCCAGTCAGCGCACTTTCCACCGCACATCTGTAGAAGTTTGCCAAGGTTTTCGATGACATGCCAAATCTCCACAGATTCCTTTCTTGACAATAACATTTATATGATGGGTCCAGGACAGGTCCTCTGAGACAGTGACACCCAGGAATTTAAAGTTACTGACCCTCTCCACCTCAGATCCCCCGGTAATAACTGGCTCATGGACCTCTGGTTTCCCTCTCCTGACGTCCACAATCAGTTCCTTGGTCTTATTGACATTGAGTGAGAGGTTGTGACACCACTCAGCTGAATTTTCACTCTCCCTGCTGTATGCTGATTCATCACCCCCCCCCCCCCACCGTAATACAGCCCAGAGCAGTGGTGTTCTTAGCAAACTTGTATATGGTGTTGGAGCTGAGCTTAGCCACACAGTCATTGGTGTAAAGTGAGTAGAGCAGGGGGCTAAGCACACATGGCTGTGGTCCTCCTGTGCTGACGGAGATTGTGGAGGAGATGTTTTCGCCAATCCGAACTGACTGGGGTCTACAAGTGAGGAAATTCAGGATCCAACTGCACAAGGGGGTATTGAGGCCAAGGTCTTGGAGTTTGCTGATTGGGTTTGAAGGGATGATGGTATTAAATGCTGAGCTGTAATCGATTAGAGAGCATCGATAAAGATCTTTACTGTCCGGATGTTCCAGGACTGTTTGAAGGGCCAACGGGAAAGCATCTGCCGTAGATCTGTTGCTTTGGTAGGCAAATTGGAGCGGATCCGAGTCTCCACTCAGACAGGAGCTGATGTGCTTCAACACCAGCCTCTCAAAACACTTCATCACTGTGGGCGTAAGTGCCACTGGGCGATAGTCACCACACTCTTCTTGGGCACCGGTACGATTGAAGCCTGCTTGAAGCAGGTGGGTAGCACACGCTGCTGAAGTGAGAGGTTGAAGATATCCGTGAACACTCCAGCCAGTTGGTCACACAGGTCTTCAGTACTTGGCCAGGTACTCCATCCAGACCGGATGCTTTCCTTGGATTCACTCTCTTGAAGGCAGCCGGCACGTCATCATCAGGTACTGAGAGCAAAGGACACATGGGAGTGTGTGATGGTTCCTCCCTGTTCTGGTGATCAAAGCGAGCATAGGAGGCATCAAGCTCATCTGGAAGAGGAGATCTGCTGTCCCCTAGGTCGCAAGGTTATAGGATTCAAACCCTGCCCCAGCTGTCGAGCATCCCTCATTGATTCCAGCCTAGTCTGGAATCTCCACTTCGCCCGAGACATGGCTTTCCGGAGATCATACCTGCACCTCTTGTAGCATTCCCGATCTCCGGACTTGAAAGCCTCTGATCCGGCTCTCAGCAGCTTCTGGATTTCATTGTTCATCATGACTGGGGAAAACCCTGAAGGAATCTGTGGGGACACACTCACCCCCAGCTGTTTTAATAAAGTCCGTTATGACCCTGGTGTAGTCATACAGGTCCTCAGGTGAGTTCGTGAAAGCGGCCCAATCCACTGACTTGCGGCAATCCTGTAACCGTTCCTCAGCCTCCCGTGACCACCTCTTAGTTGTCTTGATCCCTGGAGCCCTGTGCTTTAGGCTCCGTCTGTGTGCAGGTAGCAGGAATACAGCCAAGTGGTCGGATTTGCCAAAATGCGGACTCAGAAAGTAACGATAGGCATTCCTGCAACACACATCAAAGTTGCTGGTGAACGCAGCAGGCCAGGCAGCATCTCTAGGAAGAGGTGCAGTCAACGTTTCGGGCCGAGACCCTTCGGCAGAATTCCTGTTGACAAGCATTTCTTATCGTAGTGTAGCAGTGGCCTCGTGTGCTGGGACCTCTGGTACCGAATATATTGGGATCAATGTAAAGGGAATGTTGAGGGACAGCATGGTCTTGTTGGGCTGAAGGGCCTTTTCTTTGCTGTTTATTAGGTTCCAGCAGGTTTTGTTTTCTGTGGTTGTGTGTGTCTGTCAAGGTGGGTTTCCGTGTCAGATATGCATTCACGATGGGCATACCACAGCGCATGTGACCCGCGTTCAATTCCCACCCGTGTTTGTATGTTCTCCAGGTGACCATGTGGGTTTCCTCTGGGTGTTCTGGTTTCCTCCTACAAAGACATACAAGTTAATAGGATAATTGGGCAGTGTGGGCTCATTAGGCCAGAAGGGCTGAATTGCTGAATAAATAAATAAATAAATGAAAAATAAAACAGTTAGTATTTTAGAACACAGGCCCTTCAGCCCACAATTTAGTGTTGACCCTTTAACTTGCTCCTAGATCAATCTAACCCTTCCCTCCCACAGAACCCTCCAATTTTCTGTTCCTTGATTCTGAGGTGGGAACTCTGGGAGAGCCGCTGTATATAATGCAGAGTAGCTGGGAGTATTTGAGGAATGTTGCTTGGAAAGGGGGATTTAGACAGGGCAGCTAGAGAGGATTTGAGAGAAGGGGGAACCAGCCAGCATTCCTGCTTGTAGTCATTACCCAGTGACCCTGGGGTTAGAGAGGGAGGACTCAGCCAGGGTTGCTTGCTGTCTTGGATGCTGGGGAGGCGAGTGCCCGTGATGGATTACAACTTTCTGCAGCTTTTACTGATCCTGTGCAGTGGCCCCTCCGTTGATGCGACCGGTTAGAATGCTCTCTTCTCCGTTCATCTGTAGAAATTTGTGAGTATCTTTCATGATATACAAATTCTCTTCAAACTCCTAATGAAATATACCCAATGTCATACCTTCTTTCTAATTGCGCAATATGTTGGGCCCGGATAGATCCTCAGAGACATTGAGACCCAGGAACGTGAAACTGATCACCCTTTCCACTTCTGATCCCTCGATGAGGACTGGTGTGTATTTCCTCGACTTAACCTGACTTGGTCCAACCAAGCAGAGTCCACTGCCAAGAAGGCCCACCAGCGCCTTTACTTCCTGAGAAAACTAAAGAAATTTGGCCTGTCCCCTAAAACCCTCACTAATTTTTATAGATGCACCGTAGAAAACATTCTTCTAGGGTGCATCACAACCTGGTATGGAAGTTGTCCTGTCCAAGACCGAAAGAAGCTGCAGAAGATCGTGAACACGGCGCAGCACATCACACAAACCAATCTTCCGTCCTTGGACGCACTTTACACTGCACGCTGTCGGAGCAGTGCTGCCAGGATAATCAAGGGCACGACCCACCCAGCCAACACACTTTTCGTCCCTCTTCCCTCCGGGAGAAGGCTCAGGAGCTTGAAGACTCGTATGGCCAGATTTGGGAACAGCTTCTTTCCAACTGTGATAAGACTGCTGAATGGATCCTGACCCGGATCTGGGCCGTACCCTCCAAATATCCGGACCTGCCTCTCGGATTTTTTCCACTGCCTTACTTTCCATTTTACTATTTTCTATTTATGATTTATAATTAAAATGTTTAATATTTACTCATTTTTACTATTTTTAATATTTATTATTTGTAATCCAGGGAGCAGGAAGCGCAGAATCAAATATCGCTGTGATGATTGTACGTTCTAGTATCAATTGTTTGGTGACAGTAAAGTATAAAGTATAACCCTTCCTGAAGTGCACAATCAATTTCTAGATGTTGCTGATGTTGAGTGGCAGGTTGGTGCCACATCACTCAGCCAGCTGATCTATCTACCTTCTCCTCACCATTTGAAATTCTGTCAACGATGGTTGTGTCATTGGCAGGTTTATAGATGGTGTTTGAGCTGTGCCCAGCCACACAGTGGTGGGTGCGGAGAGAGGAGAGCAGTGGGCTAAACACACAGGTATCCTTCATGTGCACCGGTGTTGATTGTCGACAAGGAGGAGCTGTTAAACCAATCCACACGGACTGTGATCTCCTGATGAGGAAGACCAGTACGCAGTCGCAGGGGGAGGTGCAGAGACCCACGTTTCAGAGCTTGTTGATTAGAACTTGAGGGTATGAGCTGTAATCAATAAACAGCAGCCCGATGTAGAGATCAGGCAGGGTTCCTGCTCCCCACCACAGCCTGGTGACCACTCGGTAACTATTACCCCATTTCAGGGCGTTGCTCTGGTCTCTCTCTCTGTCTTTCTCATTGTTTCTGAATGTCTCATTGTGTCTTGGTTGTGACTAACTCATGGTTATTCTCTTCTCCATTCTCTCCCTCCCCCTCCCCCTGGCTTCGGCTGTTTCCAATGCCCCTCCCCCCCCCCGAATTCACGTCGACTGTGTATTTGTTCCATCGTTTCGTCTGTGACGTGAACCTTCGTCTCCAACTCGTCCATCTCCACTTCCTACTCCCTCTTTACCCGACCCTTGCCTCCCTGACCCATACTCCCTTCTGCACTATCCCCCTTCTCTCTCTTGCTCCCCTCTCAAACTCACTGATCCACTCTTGGACTAACTCCTCTTTCCTTGCCATTCTCTGCCCCCTCTCTCCCCTCCTCCCTCCCCCTCCCCACACTTCCTGTACTTCTCCCTGTCCATGTCCCCTTCCTCACCGTCCATCTCCCCCTTTTCCACGTCCATTTGCCCCATATCCTTCTTACCCCCACTCCCTATCCTTATCCTGGTCCGTGACCCCTTCTTCCCTGTCAATTTCCCCATCCGTCTACCCCCACTCCCCATCTGTCTCACCATCCCACTTCCCCACTCTCCCCGTCTGTCCCCCCCCACTCTCCCTGACCATCCCCCCCCCACACTCCCCGTCCGTCTACCCCTCTCCCCCATCCTCTCCTCATCATCTCATCTCTTTACCCTTCCTTTCTCCCCCACCCCACCACCTTTCCCCCTCACTTCTCCAACTAATCTCCCTTCCTTTCATCCCCTGTCTCTGGCCGTCTCACTGTCCTCCCCCCGCCCCACCCTCTTCCCTTTCCCTCATCAGCCTCCCCCCTGTGCGCTGTCCACCAGCGCCCGCAGTCCCTTCCCCTCCAGCCCGTCCTGTTGTGCCTGTCGTTCCCAACGCCCAGCCTCTCCCCCGTCCCCCTGCCCCCAGCTGTGGACGGACAGTCTGATCCTCAGACCGGCCCATGTCCTGGACGTCCCTCGCCGGTCGGGGCGTACACTCCCCCTCAGCGAGGGAGTCTTCCGCTCTCCCTGGCCCTGTCTCCAGGCCTCGGCTCACCGTGTCCCCCCACCCGCCCCAGGGCATGGAGCCTCCCCTCCCCCCTGATTGCCCCCACCCCTGTCCGCCTCCTCCTCAAGGAGCCGTCCCCCCTCGGGCAGCTCCTGGGCCTGGCCCCTGCCCTCCCCACCCTGATGGAAGCTGCTCGGAGAGACGGCGGATCGGAAGGTGCGGGTGAAGGGTCCGCCGTTTGGAACGCTGGCAGTAAGTGGCTCTCGTTCTCACGGCCGATGCCTCCTGCAGCCCCTCGTGCCCACGGCCCCCCTCGCCACCCTCATCCTCGGCTTCCTCCCTCCCCTACTCCACAACCCCACACCAGTAACCCCCCTCTCCATCGTCCCTCCACTCCCTCCCCAACCCCTACCTATCCCTACCCCTCTCTCTTCTCCAACCTTACGCCAACACCTTCCTCAACACACCCCACACCCTCCCCTGATCCCGTCCCCCTCTCCTGCATCCTGAGCCCCCCACTCCTGCACCGAGCACCCCCTCCCCTCTCCTGTATACCCTCCCCCTCCCCTTACCCCACCCCCTCCTCTGTACGCCCCTCCCCTCCGTCCCTCCCCCTCTCCTGTGCCCTGCCCCCTCCCCTGCACCCCGCCCCCTCTCCTGCATCCTGAGCCCCTGCACTCCTGCACCAAGCACCCCTCCCCTGTATGCCCCTCCCCTCTCCCTCACTCACACCCCCTCTGTTTTCCAGTTTTTCCTGGTCCTGGAGATGGGGGCGTCCGCACTACTCACGCAGGTGGGAGTCCAGGTGAATATACCCACCAGCAACATAGGTGGATATATTCACCTGCCTGGGGTCAGGTGCGAGTGGGGAGCTGGAAAGTGCGACAGTATTGGCCAGTAGGGCTGAATGGCCTCGTGACCCTGTTTTAGACCCTTTACCTTGTGCTGGGGCTGTGTGGCGGGTGGGTTGTTGTGGGAGGTGAGACCGTGTCCCCCTGACCTCTGTGTTGTGTCCTACAGCAGCTGGGAGCCATCCTTTACCTGGGGATCCCTGTGCAGGACAGTGTGGGATGTCTGAACCGTCCTCAAGCCCCCCTCTCCGTCCACCCCACCATGGGGACAGAGCCCCTCCGTTCAGTCGACAACACAAGAAAGGTGAGAGGCTGAAGGTGGAAGTCGTGTGTGGTCCCATCTCTCTCACTAATGTGGGAGGGTGGGGGAGGGGGAGTTCTGTGGGAGGAGGTGGTGAGGGGGGAGTTCTGTGCGAGGGTGGGAGGGGTGGGAGTTCTGTGCGAGGGGGTGGTGAGGGGAGTTCTGTGGGAGGAGGGGGTGGTGAGGGGAGTTCTGTGGGAGGAGTGGGTGAGGGTGGAGTTTTGTGGGAGGGGGTGGTGAGGGGGGAGTTCTGTGGGAGGGGTGGGAGTTCTGTGGGGGGGTACTTCTGTGGGAGGGTGGGTGAGGGGGAGTTCTGTGGGAGGGGTTGGTGAGGGGGCAGTTCTGTGGGATGGTGGGTGGGGGGCAGTTCTGTGGGAGGGTGGTGAGGGGCGAGTTCTGTGGGAGGGTGGGGGAGGGGGAGTTTGGGATGGGTTGGTGAGGGGGGAGTTATGTGAGGGGGGAGTTCTGTGGGTGGGGGGGAGTTCTGTGGGAGGGTGGTGAGGGGCGAGTTCTGTGGGAGGGGTGAGTTCTGTGGGAGGGTGGGGGAGGGGGAGTTTGGGATGGGTTGGTGAGGGGGGAGTTATGTGAGGGTGGGTGAGGGGGGAGTTCTGTGGGTGGGGGGGAGTTCTGTGGGAGGGGTGATGGGGTTGAAGTGTTGTGCTGTGAGAGTGGTGGTGAGTTTGGAGTGCTGCGCTGTGGGAGCTGAATATGACCGTGTGTTTTCCTGCCCTCAGGACTGGTGTGGGCGGTCAGTGTGGCCGTGGACGAGATTGTTGCTCACTTCAGCGCCGCTCGGAACGTGGTGCAGAAGGTTTGTGTTAAAATTTCCAAGGGGTACCTGTGCGGAGGACGGGTGGGGGCTCACCGGCCTGGGAGAGGGAGATCCGCACTGTGTGGGATGTTCTGTTTGCAGGCAGAGGGTCTTTGAGGATGAGTACCTGGTCTCCTCTCACTACCTCTGGTGCCTTCTGTCTCCCTCCTCCCCCCACCCCACACAGACGCAGCTGGGGGACAGCCGTCTCACCCCCCAGGTGGGCCGCCTGCTGTTGTCGGGCCTTTGCCCTGCGCTCTCGGCGGTCATTTGGGACGGGCTGAAACCGTACCGGCAGGACCTGATTGTCGGGCGGAGGAGTACCTCCCCCTGGTCGGTGGTGGAAGCTTCAGTGAAGGCAGGTAAGGACCCTGTTCAATACGTGGGGGGGGGCGGGGGGGCATCCCATGTACAGACTCCTCTCCCTGAGACTCCCCGGCCTGGGACAGCGGTGGCGAACCTATGGCACCCACACCTTTGCAAACATTCTGTTGGTACACGCCATGCAGTGCCCGTTGCCCCTGATTCTTCAAACCCCACTCATAATAAAAATCTTTTAAAATTATCTTTTTAAAATATTAAATAATAATTTTTTAGGTTTTCTGAAGGCTTCTTCATCTTAAACTCTCTGCTATACTTTCAATATTTGATCTTCTGTGAATATGCAACAAGCTTATAATTTCAGAGCAGCACACGTAAAAAATGCTGGTGAACGCGGCAGGCCAGGCAGCATCTATAGGAAGGGGTGCAGTCAGGACTTGTCCCGGCCCGAAACGTCGACTGTACCTCTTCCTATGGATGCTGCCTGGCCTGCCGCGTTCACCAGCAACTTTTATGTGTGTTGCTTGAATTTCCAGCATCTGCAGAATTCCTCGTGTTTGCGTTTTTATAATTTCACATTCTATTTTTTGTTATAGATGAAACATTAACAATATTATTTAGAAATTATTAATCTTTTAACAAGATTAATCATTTTTGAAATGGTTTTCAAAAATAATATATTTTAATCTGTTATAATTTTATTAATGTTAAAATAATAACTACACATGATTAATCTTTTTTCCTTATAAAAAGTCTAGAAAAATAATTGTTACTAATTCATTAAAATTGTTGTTCCTAATTTGCTTTAAATTATTTCCTTCAAATTATTGTTACAAATTTCCTTAAAAAATGTCCATAATTATTGTTTTCTTATTCATTCTCTGCTTAAATTTTTTTAATGGGATTATAAAACTATAAGATATAGGAGCAGAATTAGGCCACTTGGCTCATCATGTCTGCTTCGCCGTTTCATCATGGCTAATACAATTCTCTCGGCCCCAATCTCCTGCCTTCTCCCCCATATCCTAATCTGTCAACCTCTGCTTTAAATACACATGAAGACTTGGCTTCCACAGCTACCTGTGTAAACAAACTCTGCAGATTCACCATTCTCTGGCTTAAATTCCTCCTCCTCTCTGTTCTAAAAGGAGGCTCCTCTATTCTGAGGCTGTGTCCTCTGATCTTAGACTATCCCGCCAGAGGAAACATCCTCTCCACATCCACTCTATCGAGGAATTTTACCATTCAATAGGTTTCAATGAGGTCACCCCTCATTCTTCTGAATTCCAGAGAATACAAGCCCAGAACCATCAAACGCTCTTCATATGAGAAGCCACTCGATCCTGGAATCATTTTCGTAACCCTTCTTTTGTACTCTGTCCAGTTTCAGCACATCCTTTCTAAGATAAGGGGCCCAAAACTGCGCACAATACTTCAACTGAGGCCTCACCATTGTTTTATAAAGTCTCAACATTACATCCTTGCTTTTATATTCTAGTCCTCTTGAAATGAATGCTAACATCACGTTTGCCTTCCTCACCACTGACTCAACCTGCAAACTAACCTTTCGGGCATCCTGCACAAGGACTCCCAAGTCCCTTTTCACCTCAGGTTTTGGAATTTTCTCTCCATTTAGAAAAAATGGTGGGGGGGGGGGGTCATTGCTTTGCTACTGCTCGTGTGAGAGGGAGGAGCTGGGGGGCTTTGGGGTCCTAACATTTAACTGTCATTCATTCTTTGGGGCACTCCTCTGTTTTCGTGGATGTTTGCGAAGAAGAATTTCAGGATGTATATTGTATACATTTCTCTGACATGAAATGTACCTATTGAATTGAAACTCTTTAATTTCTTCTTCCAACGTGCATGACCATACACTTCTCGACACTGCCATCTGCCATTCCGTTGCCTAATTTGGGCACCTGTTCTCCAAAAATGTTTGCATTAGGGCCTTTGCATTAACTGCAAGAACAGCTCTCTTCTCCCTCTCTCCAGGCCCATCCACCGCCTTCTTGCTGGGAATCCTCCCCATGACCCCCTCCTTCTCCTGTCCCCTGCTCCATAGAAATCCACCCCCCACTGCTCTTATCATGTCACAAGAATAACTAAAAGGCAGTATGGTCAGCTTTGTACTTCATAGCGCCAAGGAATGGGGTCCAATTGCCACCGTTATCTGTAAGGAATGTGAATGTTCTCCCTGTGACCGTGTGTGTTTCTCCGGGTGCTCCAGTTTCCTCCTGCATTTCAAAGACGTACAGGCTCGGTGTAATGTAAGGATCTATTTCTTTTAGCGCAGTGACTCCCTCCCCCAGCCCCTAGCACTACGTATTGAGTGATAGCTTACCCATGCACAGTGATCTGTTGTTCTGCCGTCAGCAGGCTTACGCAAGTCACAAGAGAAGATTGAAGCAGTGTAGTAGGCACCCAAACTGGAAAATGTGTCACAACTCGGGCCATACTTGGGTCTTGTAAACTACAAGCACCAGTTTCTCCCAAACGTTGCTACAGTGCTGCATCCACTGAATGCAGTTACAGACAGGAGCAAAGTGGGAATGGTCAGAAAGATGTGAAAGAGCATTCAAGAAAACAAAGAGACTAATAACATCAGATGAACTGCTCACCCATCTCTGCCCATCGGACTGGTGTGTGATCCATCCCCTTACAGCATTGGTGACGCTTTGCCTCACGTTATGAAAGATGGATCTGAACGCCCAATTGCATTTGCTTCAAGATCACTGACCAGTGCAGAACGCAACTACGCACAGATTGACCAAGAGGCCCTTAGTCTAGTATGGGGAATAAAGAAGTTCCACCACTACCTCTACGGACAAAGTTTATGCTAGTGACACACCACCAGCCTCTCATGTCCAATTCCTAGGAAGGGAGTTCCAGTGATGACTGCTACCCAGTTGCAAAGTTGGGCATTTTTCCTAGAGACCACTCTTCTGACTTAGGCACCAAACAACACAGCAACACTGATGGCTTGTCACGTCTTCTACTGTTGGCAACTGAAGAAGAAAATTCTTCATTCTTTGACCCAGCAGAGGTGTTCCATTCCACCGGTGGACCAGTTGGCAGTAACAAATTCTGAAATACAAAGAGAAGGAGAGAATGAGCTGACACTGTCAGAAGTCTCTGACATCATGCAAGGATGGCCAGCTCATGGTAACCTTGTGTTTCCAGAGTTCTCAGCGAGATGAGACCAACTGTCTGTATATGAAAGCACGCTGATGTGTGGATCTAAACTGCGCACCAGAGTGTTAGAGAGTCTGCATGAAGGACACCAGGGTGCGGTTATGATGAGGAGTCTCACTCCGTGTGGTGGTCGAGAATAAAGACTAGACCAAAAGCTGTTTGGGATGCAATGAAGTTTTTCTGCAGAAGTGGTTTGCCATTGCCTTCTGGGCAGTGTCTTTACAAGACGGGTGACCCCAGCCATTATTAATACTCTTCAGAGATTGTCTGCCTGGCATCTGTGGTCGCATAACCAGCACTTGTGATGTGCACCAGCTGCTCATACGACCATCTACCACCTAGTTCCATGGCTTCATGTGACCCTGATCGGGGGGCCAAGCAGGTGCTACACCTTGCCCAAGGGTGACCTGCAGGCTAGCGGAAAGAAGGAGCGCCTCACACCTCCATCTCCATCCCACCACCTTCATAATTGCCCACAAAGCCATCAATTTCATTATCCAGATCATTAGCATATAACTTGAAAAGTAGTGGACCCAACAGCGACCCCTGCGGAACACCAGCAGTACCTGGCCAGCCTCCTAAACTTCCCCAAACCCCCAAACGTAGAGGGGGCAGGAGTGAACCACCACCTGCAGTTTCCATCTCTACCATCCCGACTCGGAAGCATCCCGGCCATTACTTCACTGTTGCTGGGCCTAAATCCCAGAAATTCCCACCTTGATCAGCCAACACAAGGACTTCCGAAAGGCTGGACAGTCCACACACATCCACCCTCAGCCCTCTCGATTTCAGCATTGGTGGCCAAAACAAAGTTGTCAGGACGGGAACCCTTCAGACGCGCATCTTTCTCATGGTCTCTGTCTCTCTCTGTCTCCCCTATAGATCAGTCCATGGGGAAACTGTACAATGTGGTTCAGCAGTTTGACCAACTCTCCCAGCTCAAGAGCTCCCAGAAGAAGTTCAATGCCTTCATATTTACACTGTTAAAGTGAGTGTTGGGAGTCTCTCCACCTCCAGCCCTCTCTGACCCCTCCCCTCAATCTCTCCATCTTTCTCCTACCCCTTTCCTTCCATTTTGTTCTCTCTCCTCCTCCCCTTCCCTCTATTTCACTCTCTCTTTGACTCCTTATCTGCCTCACCTCACACCCTCTCTCCCCTTCCTTCCTCCTCCTTCCTGCCCACATCCCAGCCCCTCTTCCCCCTCTTTCTGTGTCCTTCTCCCTCTCCATACACACCATCATTATGAAGTCTCACCTCTTCCCTCTCCCTCCTGTAGCCTCAAGCTGCTTGACGTCTGGATGGTGTCCTTGTACAGCTGCACAGGTGAGACATAAATGAATCTGTCACCCCCTCCCTTGTCCTTACGGTCTTTGTGGGGTGGGGGACTGGAGAGAGTAATGCTTAGGTTAATGACACTTTTATTGCCCCCTCTTTGTCACCCCTGAACCTCCCTACCCTTCTCTGGGTATCGTGCCCACCCCCACCTTCTCTGCTGGTCCAGCCTGACCCTCACTTCGAGTTTCAGTGCCGACCTCTTCCCCAGCTCGTGACCAAACCTCCCTCTGACAGGATGTCAAGATTTATCAATCCAGAGTGAGTTTTAAATTTCCCTCCCCTCCTGCCTCGCAGCTCCTCCCTTCCTGTCACCCTCCCCAACGTGGTACACCGGTCTCTCCCTATCGCCCCTTCCACTTTGCTGCCCCCTCGCTGTGTGGCATTCCCCCCCCTCCCCCCGTGATTATCCCTGGGATTGCGTTGGAGCTGACACTCAGGTCTCTGACCCCTGCCGCCTCCACCACTCACAGTCCTCTCTCACTCCTTCCCTCCCCTCTCTCTACCCCTTTTCTCCCTCTCCTTTCCTCGCATCCTCGCCCTTTCCCTCCCTCCCCCTCTCCTTTTACCCTCACCCTTCCCCTCCCTCCCTCGTCCCCCTCCTTCATCCCACCTGTCCCTCCCCTCTCCTTTCATCTCTCCCTCAACCTCTCACCTCTCCCTGCCTCCCCCTCGCCTCTCACCCTTCCCCTCCCTCCCTCATCCTCCTCCTTCATTCCTCTCTCCCGAACCATTCCACTGGTCCCTTCCCTCTCCCTTCATCTCTCCCTCACCCTCTCACCTCTCCCTCCCCCTCGCCTCTCACCCTCACCCTTCCCTCCCTCCCCCTCGCCTCTCACCCTCACCCCTACCTCCCTTGTCCTCCTCCTTCGTTCCTCTCTCCCTCACCATCCCACCTGTCCCTTCCCTCTCCCTTCATCTCTCCCTCCTGCTCTCACCTCCCCCTCTCCCTTTCTCACCCTCCCTTGCCCCTCTCTCTCACTCTCACCCACAGAGGTCTTGAAGACACACTACATGCCATCGGCCTTCCTCTGGGCGGCCCGCTCCTCGGACTGCGGAGCGTTCGAGGAACTCCTGCTCCTCCTCCAGCCCCTGTCTGCCCTCGCCTTCCAGCTGGATCCGCTGTTTGAGTACCACCACCCCCATCAGTTCCTGGCGAGGGGCAGCGCCCGGGAGCGGGATCCGGTCCAGGAGGACGGGGAGAGGCGGCTCGGGAATGGTCTGGGGAGCGAGGAGGGAGCCCCGACCAGCGGGCCAGCGGCCAGGGAGCTGCCGGGGGAAGCAGATGGCTACCGGCTACAGGAGACGTTTGAGCAGGTGTCCCGCTGGGCGGGGAGGCTGGCGCGTGCCATGCTGGAGCCAGGGCCCCGCCAGGAGTCGGAGGAAGACCGCAAGCCAGCACCAGAGACCCGGGTCGGGGAGCCAGGCTGGTGGGCGCAGCTGAGCGAGAGCTGCCAGTTGTACCGTACCCCACCAGGCCCTGGCGCGCGGTGCAGCGCTGCGGGAGGCCCTGGGAGGCAGCAGGAGGCCAGGCCGCTGCAGCTGGCTTCACTCTTCGGCGCCAGGATCCCCTCCACCTACTCCCCTGGCGAGGTGGAGGCGCAGAAACCGTCTGGGCAGCAGCGCAGGTAACGAGGAGCAGGTGACCCCTGTGTTTTCACCCAACTCCCCTCTCCTCCTCCCCCCTCTCCCCCTCTCTCCCTCCCTTCCGCACCATTCCCTCCTCTCCCTCACCATCTCCTATCCCTCCCCCCTCCTTTCTCTCCAGTAGAGTTTTATGAAATCACAACAGGATGTAGGGAGGGTGGGTGGGTCACCCCAGCATAGAGGAATCTAAAATGAGATTGACAGTGATGGGAAAGAGTTAAAGGGGACCTGTAGGACTAGTTTTCCATGTGGAGGGTGGGATATGGTCCAAGATGCCAGAGGAAGTGGTGGAGGTGAGACAATCACAATGTTTAACGATGTGTACAGGTAAGTGGATAGGATAGGGTCAGAGGATTACGGGCCAAACCATGGGCAAACGGGACTAGGTTAGATAGGCAGCTTGCTGGGTATGGATTAGATGGGCCAAAGGGCCTGTTTCTGTTGAATGCAGTCACAGGGAAAGTGAACTGCACACAGACAAATGAAATGCGAGGGCCATGACGATTGAAGACCGAGTTTATCTTTTAGCATAGAGACTTGGGGGAACCTTTGTTCCATCTGCCCCAAAAGATGGGATTCCCCAGTGGCTATCCGTTTCAATTCAGGTTCCCATTCTGGCATGTCTGTCCATGGCTACCATGGAGGAGCAACACCTCATATTCCATCTGAATAGCCTTCAGGCTGATGGCATGAACTCCAACGTCTGGCAATTTCTCCCCTCTTCCTCTTCCTCCATTCACTATTCCGGTTTCCCTCCCACTCCCTTTCTTCGCCTCACCTCCCGGTGCCCTTCCCTTTCTCCCATGGTCACTGTCCTCTCCTATCAGATTCCTCACCTCTGCCACCTATCCCCAACCAGCTTCTTACTTCATCAGCCCCTCCTGCACCCACCTACCTCCCCCCCCACCTCTTCCCCATTCCTTCCCAGTCCCAAAGTGTCTTGATCCAAAGCATCAACTATTCCCTTCCAGATTTGCTAGCAGACCTGCAGAGTTCCTCCATCATTTTGTCTCTGTTGGTCTGGTCTTCCAATATTTGCAGAATCTCTTGTGTTTATGTCTCAGAAAAGGTTTAGTACATCTCAGGGGTGGAGGAAGGCAGGAATGGAGGTGAGGGAACAGGAGAGGCACTGTTATCTTCGAGGATGGGCCTGGGTGCAGCGTGGACGGAAGAAGCGGCCCGATCTCATCAGATATCCTGTCTCCTCTGTGTGCGCAGGCTGCCCTCGGAATGGCTGTGGGTTAACATCGAGCGCCTGTGGGGAGCCCCACAAGTGGAGAAGTCCGACCCCCACCCCACTGGACTGGCAGAAACGAAGCCACTGCCCCAGAGAGCCAGCAGAGCGGTGAGGTAGGGTGACCATCTCTGGGCAAGGACTGGAAGGCCTTTCAGCCCATCTCCAACCTGTTGGAGGGGAAGTCAATATTGACCAAATAGAGGTTGCTCATGGACATTTCTGTCACTGGAGTCAGACGTTCCCAGCGTAAATCCTGTTGCCGGAAATGGAGGGATTGGGAAGAGACTACTTCATCTTGGGAGTGTCTTGTGCTCCCCGGGGTATGGTTGAGGCAAGTGCACCAGGAGGTCGATCCAAGGAAGAACCATGAAGGGGTAGAGGATGGATTGGCGGGCAAAAGCCAGCAGGGGCAGTGGGGCTGAATGGCCTGTTTCTGTGGTGTTTACCAGCAGAGTTTGGGACACTCCAGTCTATATCTCCTCCACACCAGGAAACAAGGCTGGTTGGTGAACGCTCCTGCTAAAATGCCCCAGTGTAACTGTGAATAAGGGTGGAAGCCCTTGCACTAAGGTTGGGGGAAGGCAGGAAGGGGGGGCAGTAAGTGTGGTTGGGGAGTGGTGTGAGCGTGCGCTGGATATTCCCCCTTCCCATGTAGAGGCTATCATGCACGATCGCCATCTCAATCTGTCTGCTGACTTCAGTTCTCCTCTCCCCCTCCCCTTTTTGCCCCAGGACAGTGCGGACTCTGTGCGACCACACGGCTCCAGAGCCAGGACACCTCGGCTTCCAGAAGGGTGACACCCTGGAGGTTTTGGGCAACGTGGATGATGCCTGGATTCGTTGTCGACGTGGAGATGCCTTGGGACTGGTGCCCATCGAGTACACATCGCTCGTCTAGCTGGGGGGCCCACCGACCACTGTACCACAGGGTCCCGCTGCCCCTGACTGTCAGTGGGATTTCTGACCCTCATCCAGGGCAGGTCTTAAGGCTCTGCTCCCACCCACACCATTCCCACTCAAAGCCTTCCTCCCATCCCCTGGAGGAAGGAATTCCTGCTGCAATGACCCTCTTCTGGGAAGAAGTTCCTGAGGGTGATGACCCAGGGGAAGGAAGTCCCTGCTGCAATGACCCTCTCTCGGGTGATAACTCTACCCAGGGAAACCGGTTCCAGCCACCTCCAGGGAGGAAGGAATTCATGGTGTACTGACCCCCTCCAGGGGAAGTTCTTGGTGGTGATGACTTCAGGTTTAGAGTTTTCTTCCATTCCACCCCTCTCCGGCGAATGGGTTCCTGGAACACCTATCTTCCCCATGCATCAATGTCCGTCCCTCCTGCATGTGCACTCTCCTCTAAGTGGGATTGGACCCACGTCTCAAATATGACTGATGTCTGTCTGTGTATAGGACCGTGACAAGAGAAACCACCCACCCCCGCCCCCACTCTCCGTGTCCGTCTCTTGCTGTAAAACTGGATTCCAGTACATGTGAACGCTGCTCTTCAATAAAATGCTCTGACAACGGCGTTTGGCTGTTTGTGCTGATGGCTCTCTGCATTCCGTCAGAAAGCCCACCCCTTTTGAACCAACACTTGCTGAGGATGTTTCTCCCTCCCGCCCTGGCAGCAATCTCTGGTGCGACTTTCACTGGAGCAAGTCACAGCTGATGCAAAAGGCAGGCACAAAGTGGTATCAGTTATGGCAGTTTTTAAGTATTTATTTATAGTTACACACTAGACAGAGTGAAGCTCCCTCTACACCATCCCATCAAACAGAATAATTTTCCACTGATGCACATTGGGTTTACTTCAGAATAAATTATTCCCACCGGTGTGCTCTCTCTCCCCCCACGGTGAACCTCAGACAGTCTGTTCCCACGTTACAATATATACACATCCCCTTCCCCTATGTACAGTCTTGGGTCCTTGACCCTCGGGTTGGAGATTAGCACCAGGGCGAAGGGAAAGTCGCGCTCCTTTGATCTACTTCTTCCTCTTGTAGATGCGGTCAGCGAAGGTGAGGAAGACATCCTGAGGCAGGCGGCTGCACTGCTCGCTCACCAGCCCCCTCAGCCGCTGGTAGCTCTGGTTTTCATACTGATGGAAGGCTTCAGCTAGTTTCAGCTCCTCGTACAGAGCCTTCACCCTCGCCACCTTCTCCAGCTCCCGCTGGCCGTAGTTCTCCTGCATACGCGGGGAGAGGAAGAACAAGGTCAGGGGAAACACTCGGGTACATTAGGTACGTCTGCTCATTAGTACAACCATCTAATCAGCCAATCACGTGGCAGGAACTCAATGCATAAAAGCATGCAGACATGGTCAAGAGGTTCAGACCAACATTGGAACAGGCAAGAAATGTGATCTAAGTGACTTTGACTGTGGAATGATTGTTGGTGCCAGACAGGGTTGTTTGATATCTCAGAAACTGCTGCTCGCCTGGGATTTTCACACACAACAGTCTAGATTTAAACAGGGAATGGTTCCGAAAAAAAAATCCAGTGCGTGTCAGTTCTGCGGGTAAAAACACCTTGTTAATGAAGGAGGTCAGAGGAGAATGAACAGACTGGTTCAAGCTGACAAGAGGATGACAATATCTCAAATAACTACCTGTTCAAACAGTGGTGTGCAGAAGAACATCTCTGCACAACATGTTGAAACTTGAAGTGGATGGGCTACAGCAGCAGAAGATCACACCGGGTTCCTCTCCTGTACCTCCAGATGGGGTGGCATATCTGCTAGCATAGTGCTCTTAATTTCCACTGCTGCCTGTAAGGAGTTTGTACATTCTCTCTGGGACCACGTGAGTCTCTTTTGGGTGCTCTAATTTCCTCCCATGTACGGCTAGGCGTTAGTAAGTTGTGGGCATATCATGTTGGTGCTGGAAGCATAGCAACACTTGCTCGGACTGCGGTAGTCATCGACAGAACTGATGAATTTCACTGTATGGTGTATGTGTGACAAATAAAGCTAATCTTTAGATCTTGCATCTTTAAGCAGACTTGAGGGGGAATTTTATTCCCCCCCCCCATGGGGAAGTGGGAACCAAGAACACAACCCAAGTGGTTGGTGGGGAGCAGAGACCCACAAGGTTTAAGTATCTGGGCGAGCACTTGAATCACCAAGGCAGAGAAGGGTACAGATCGAATGCTGGTGAATGGGACTACTGTAAATAGAACATTACAGCACAGGAACAGGCCTTTTGGCCCACATTGTCTGTGCTGGACACAATGCCGAATTAAACTAAACCTGCCTCTCCATTCCCTGCATATTCACCACCATCATATCTGCCCCCACCACCGCCACCCCTGGGTGCCCCTTCCAGACACCCATCACTCTCACTGTGCGTATATTTAAAAAAAACTTGCCGCACACATCTCCTTTATACTTTCTTCCACGTGCCTTAAATGTATGACATTTCTATCTTGGCAATAGGAATCTCTATTCTGTATATAAAAAATCTCTATCCTGCCCCTCAATTTTATAAACCTCAGTCTCACCGCTCAATAGAAAACAAGCCAAGTTTCCCAACCTCTTGTCATCTAGTCCTGGTGAGCCTTTTCTGTAGCCTCCACGCCTGTCCTATAACAGGACAGACAGTACTCCAGATGTGAAAGGTTGAGCAAGCTGGGGCTCTTTGAAGCAAAGGAAGATGAGCTATGACTTGGTAAAGGCGTATAAGATTATGAGAAGCAGAGATACAGTGAACAGTCAGTGCCTCTTTACCAGGGTGGCAATGGCCAATACCGGAGGACGTCCATTTAAGGTGACGAGGAAAATTTGAAGTTGGGTGTTTTTACAGAATGGTGGGTATGTGGAACACACTGCCAGGACTGGTGGTACAGGCAGATACACTAAGGGCATTTAAAAGACTCAAAAAGGCACATGGATGATTAAAATAAGGGCTATGTAGGAGGGAAGAGTTAGATTAACCTTAGCAACACACATCAAAGTTGCTGGTGAACGCAGCAGGCCAGGCAGCATCTCTAGAAAGAGGAACAGTCGACGTTTCAGGCCGAGACCCTTCGTCAGGACTAACTGAAGGAAGAGCTAGTAAGAGATTTGAGAGTGGGAGGGGGAGGGGGAGATCCAAAATGATAGAAGAAGACAGGAGGGGGAGGGATGGAGCCAAGAGCTGGTCAGGTGCTTGGCAAAAGGGATACGAGAGGATCATGGGACAGGAGGCCCAGGGAGAAGGAAAAGGGAGAGGGGGAACCCAGAGGATGGGCAAGGGGTATAGTCAGAGGGACAGAGGGAGAAAAAGGAGCGAGAGAGAAAGAATGTGTGTGTATATATATATATATATATATAAATAACAGATGGGGTACGAGGGGGAGGTGGGGCATTAGTGGAAGTTAGAGAAGTCAATGTTCATGCCATCAGGTTGGAGGCTACCCAGACGGAATATAAGGTGTTGTTCCTCCAACCTGAGTGTGGCTTCATCTTTACAGTAGAGGAGGCCGTGGATAGACATGTCCGAATGGGATGTGGAATTAAAATGTGTGGCCACTGGGAGATCCTGCTTTCCCTTATATTTCCAGCATCTGCAGAATTCCTGTTGTTTTAGATTAACCTTCGAGTAGGTTAAAAGGTCGGCACAACATCGTGGACCGAAGGGCCTGTACTGTGCTGGAATATTCTAATGAATGAATGGTGGAGCAGTAGCAATAGCTGATTTCTACTCCGATGTCTTATGGAAACTTTTCAGTGTTTTGCACCTTTCCAGAGTAAATTTATACAGTTGGCACACTATTGTGGGCCAAGGACCTATACAGCTCTATGTGCTCACAATATTGCAGCCGAGCGATGGGCCGCAGGACCTGTTCTGCTCTGAGGGCTGTTGCTCAAGGAGCACTTACCTCTAACACCCTCCTCTGTTTGGAAGTGACACTCTTCAGTGCTTGAACCACCAGCCAGCTACACTTGTTGTCCTCAATGTCTGTACCGACCTTACCGGTCACCTCAGGGTCTCCATAGCAGTCCAGGTAATCGTCCTAGGATGCAACAAGAGAGCTCAGACACACCTGGGCGGACAAAAAGAGAGGGAGGGAGTGGGGGCAATGGGGAGATGCCACATCTCGATGGCGCCTATGGACCGAGCTCGCTGGCATGGGATCGGGCGGAGAACATTAGGGGATTAGGGGCCACATGAAAGACATTCGATGATTTGGAAGTGTCCCCTACCTGAATCTGAAAGAACTCGCCCATCTCCAGGAGGATGGTTTGGGCAATGCGATGTTCCTCCTCGCCGTCGATCCCAGCCTGTGGATAGAGGGGCGGTCAGGGTCATACAGCACAGAAAAAGGCCCTTTCACACAACTGGTTGCTGCCAACCACAACGTCCCAGCCAAGCCAGTCCCATTCACCCGCACTTACCCCGTACCTTTCCTCACCACAGTGTCTATTCCATGTTGTCAATGTACCTGCCTCAGCCATTTAAGAAGTGGGGAGCTATTTTAAAGGAGATGTGAGGGGCAAAATTTGTTGTTTTTTAAAAAAAAACAAGAGTGGTGGGTGCCTGGGATGGTGGTAGCAGCAAATATATAGAATGTGAGGAGTATGGACATTGAGTGGACAAGAGATCAGTTAGCCATTTGGTTACTAATTAATTCAATTGGTCCAGCCAAAGGGCCTGTTCCTGTGTTGTACTCTTCTATGTTCTAACCACTTTCTGTGGCAGCCCGTACTGGATACTGGGCACCCTCAGGGTCCAATTTAATCTCTCCCTTCTCATCCTAAACCCGTGCCCTCTAGTTCTTGATTCCCCAACTCTGAGAAAAGACTGTGCATCCATCTTATGCCTCTTATCATTTTATACCCCTCAATAAGATCATCCCTCAGTCTCTTACAGTCCAGAAACACACCCTCAACCTTTTTAAAAAAAAAGATTAGTCTTATTTGTCACATGAACATCGAAACATACAGCGTCATTTGTGTCAACAACCACAGCAGTTCGAGGCTGTCCTTGGGGCAGCCTGCAAGTGTCACCATACTAACCTGTACGTCTTTGGAATGTGTGAGGAAACCCACACCATCACGGGAGAATTAACAAACCCCTCAGAGACTGTGGCGGGAATTGAACACTGATCACTAGCACTGTACATTACAGTAATCACCACACCACTGTGCCTCTCCCTATAACTCAGTCCCTCAAGTTCTAGCGACACCTTGTGACTCTTTTCAGTTTAATAACATTTTTCCCATAGCAGGGTGATGAATACTGCAAGTGTGGCCTCAGCAACTGCAATGTTATGTCCTGACTGATGAAGATCAGTGTGCCCCCTCACCTCACCATCTGCTTGTAACACCACTTTCAGGGAACCACGTACTTGAACTGAGGCCTCACTTGTCCTACAGCACACCCCAGGGCCTTGTCGTTCACCGTGTACATCCTACCCTGATCTGACTTTCAAAAACATTCAATAACTCACACTTATTTAGTTAAACTCCATTTGCCATCCCTTGGCCCACTTACCCAACTGATCAAAATCCCCCTGCAATATCTAATCATTTTCACTGTCAACACCACCTTTTCTGTGTCTTCTGCATAACAAACTGCCGTTATAGATGAAGAGGGGAGGGGATTGGGGTTAGAGGTCAGGTGTAAATCATCTCCAGGTCCCGTTGGGAAGTGGTTATGTTTGCAAATACCCAAGTCACAATGTCTTCGAGAGATACAGCACAGAAACGGGCCCTTCAGCCCATCGAGTCCTTGCTGGCCACCAAGTACCCATTTACACTCATCCTGTTCTACTCTCACATTCCTGTCAACTCCTCCTGATTCTCCCCCTCACCCACACACTCAGAGGGACAATTTACAGCGGCCCATTAACTCACTGACCTTGCACGTGGCATGAATGTGGAGTCCGTGGAGATGGGAAGAGGGGAAGCATACAGACACAGGGAGAAGTGTGAACTCCAAAACTACACACACACAGCGATCGTCACTGGGGGAATAGGACACACATGCAGACTCACGGTGCTGGAGCTGGGGATTGAACCCTGAATCTCTGGAGCCATGAGGTAGTGCCTCTACTCACTGCGCTACCCAATCACAAGAATGTGAGCTGTAAAACAGGCCATTCTTCCCCTCCAGATCCTGCTGCATCAGTCTACCCTCTCCAGTGTCCAACCACAGCCCCCACCACCACGCCTCCAGCACTCCCACCTGGTTCTCTGTTCCTCTGCTACAATCTCCACCTTCAGCATTTCCTCCTGAAAGAGAGGGAGGGAACCCAGGCTGAGGTGGGAGGGGGTGAAGGGGGTGAAGTGCCAGCGAAGATTCCTTAAGACATAGGAGCAGAATTGGGCCATCAGCACATCAAGTCCGCTCCGCTATTCAATCATAGCTGACCCTTTTTCTATCTCCTCCTCCACCCCAGTTCCCAGCCTTCACCTCGTAACCTTTGATGCCATGTCCAATCAAAAACCTATCAATCTCAGCCTTAAATACACCCAGTCACCTGGCCTCCACAGCTGCATGTGGCAACAACTTCCACAAATTCACTGCCTTTTGGCTAAAGAAATTTCTCCACATCTGTTTTGAAAGGGCGCCCCTCTATCCTGAGGCTATGCCCTCTTGTTCTAGACTCTCCCACCATAGGAAACATCCTTTTCACATCTACTCTGTCTCAGCCTTTCAACATTCGAAAGGTTTCAATGAGATTCCCCCTCATCCTTCTAAGTTCCAGTGAGTACAGACCCAGCCATCAAACATTCCTTGTAATGATAACCCTTTCATTCCTGGAATCATCCTTGTGAACCTCCTCTGGACCCTCTCCAATGCCAGCACATATTTTTTTTAAGATAAGGGGCTCAAAACTGTTCACAATACTCAAGGTGAGGCCTCACCAGTGCCTTAAAAAGCCTCAGTATCACATCCTCGCCCTTGTATTCTAGACCTCTTGAAATGAATGCTCACATGGCATTTGCCTTCCTCACCACCAACTCGACCTGCAAGTTAACCTTTAGAAACATAGAAAATAGGTGCAGGAGTAGGCCATTTGGCCCTTCAAGCCTGAATCATCCAACTCAGAACCCTGTACCAGCCTTCCCTCCATACCCCCTGATCCCTCTAGCCACAAGGGCCATATCTAACTCCCTCTTAAATATAGCCAATGAACTGGCCTCAACTGCTTCTGTGGCAGAGAATTCCACAGATTCACCACTCTCTGTGTGAAGAAGTTTTTCCTCATCTTGGTCCTAAAAGGCTTCCCCTTTATCCTCAAACTGTGACCCCTCGTACTGGACTTCCCCAACATCGGGAACAATCTTCCTGCATCTAGTCTGTCCAATCCCTTTAGAATTTTATACGTTTCAATAAGATCCCCCCTCAATCTTCTAAATTCCAGCGAGTATAAGCCTAGTCCATCCAGTCTTTCATCATATGAAAGTCCTGCCATCCCAGGAATCAATCTGGTGAACCTTCTTTGTACTCCCTCCATGGCAAGAATGTCTTTCCTCAGATTAGGGGACCAAAACTGCATACAATACTCCAGGTGTGGTCTCACCAAGGCCTTGTACAACTGCAGTAGCACCTCCCTGCTCCTGTACTCGAATCCTCTTGCTATGAATGCCAGCATACCATTCACCTTTTTCACTGCCTGCTGTACCTGCATGCCCACTTTCAATGACTGGTGTACAATGACACCCAGGTCTTGTTGCACCTCCCCTTTTCCTAACCGGCTACCATTCAGATAATAATCTGCTTTCCTGTTCTTGCCACCAAAGTGGATAACCTCACATTTATCCACATAAAAACCATGCTGACTTTGTACTGTCTTGTCCTGTTTCACCAAGTACTCCATCACCTCATCCTTATGAATAGAATCTAACATCTTCCCAACCACGGAGGTCAGACTAACTGGTCTATAATTTCCTTTCAGCTGCCTTCCTCCATTCTTAAAGAGTGGAGTGACACTTGCAATTTTCCAGAGTCCAATGATTTTTGAAAGATAATTTCTAATGCCACCACAATCTCTACTGCTACCTCCTTCTGAAGCCTAGGGTGCAGTTCATCTGGTCCAGGTGGCTTACGTACCTTTAGGTCTTTCAGCCTTTTGAGCACCTTCTCTCTTGTAATAGTAACTGCACCCACTTCTCTTCTTTCACACACTGTAACACCAGGCATACTGCTAGTGTCTTCCACAGTGAGGACTGATGCAAAATACTTGTTTAGTTCATCAGCCATCTCCTTATCCCCCATTATTATTTCTCCTGCCTCTTCTAGCAGTCCTATATCCACTCTCATTTCTTTTATTTTTAACGTACTTGAAAAAACTTTTACTATCCACTTTGATATTATTTGCTAGCTCACTTTCATATTTCATCTTTTCCCTTCTAATTTTTTCAGTTGCTCTGCAGGTTTTTAAGAACTTCCCAATCCTCTATCTTCCCACAGATTCACTGAGGCCCTGACTCCTGACCCCAGCCGAGCCGCGACTGGTCCTTACCATGTACATGGCGGAAGCCACGGGCAGGTAGAAGCTATAGAAGGCAGTCTTGTACTTTACAATGGCCTTGTACCTGTGGCGAGACAGAGGGTCAGTCGTCAGCCTTCCGAGTCAGAACCCTCCTCACCCAGGAAACAGGAACAGGGTTGTGGGGGGACGTTCATATTGCAGTCATGCCCAGGGCAGAGAGAAATGGCAGGAGGGAGGAGTGAGAGAGGAAAGAGGATGGAGAGATGGGAAGGAAGGAAGGGAGAAGAGAAGAGAGCTGGTGGAAAGAGGATGCAGGATTAGGTGGGGGGAGAGGAGAGGGGGTTTCACAAGATGGAGAGTTGGTGAGAGGGTGGGGGCGGCTCACCTCTCCTCAGTGAACTGGTCCAGATCCACACGGCTGGGCTGGGCTGTCATCAGGTCCAGTGACTGTCCCAGCTCCGTCTGGTAGGACGTCTGAGGGGGAAGGAGGAGGTGAGATGAATGTGATCTCCTCGACCTCATCACCCCCTCCTTCCCCACCCACCTCTCTCTCACTAACCCTTAACCCTACTCACCCCCTGTGTCTCTCACTACCCACAAACCCTCCCCTTTCCCTCTCCAACACCTTCAGCCCGTCACTTCTCACCACCCTCAATCTCTCCCTCTCCCCCACCCTCACCACCCCCAGCCCCGGCCCCTACCCTCCCACTCACCCTTGCCCCCTCCCCTTACCACCTCTCCCCCGCTCACCTGGAGGAATAACTCTAGCAGGTGAATGTAACAGGTATGGGACCTCAGGTACCTGCGGAGGAGGCGGTAAATGGCGGATTCTAGGAGGTAGGAGTCATTGATGGCGTCCAGACCCACTCCTTCCTGTGGGGGTTGGGCAGGGAGGGGGGAGATGGTAAGTATTAAATTCATCCTCTCTCCTGCACCTCTTCACTCAGTGACAACACTCAGGTGTGGGCAAACTCCCCTCCCACCAGATATCTATGGCAGAGGTCCCAGACGCAACCCTAAACCAGTGGTCCCCAACCTCCGGGCCGCGGACCGGCACCGATCCGCGAAGCATGCAGGGATGCAGCGGTAGCTGGGGCGCACACAGCACATCTTTAAGAAAAAGACTGTCATTTACATGCCGGGCGGCACCTAATTAATTAGCTTGTTTATTTCGACTTTTCTCTTAAAGATGTGCTGTGTGCGCCCCGGCTACCCCTGCATTCTCCACGGCAATGTATCGGTCCGCGGCCCGGAGGTTGGGGACCACTGCCCTAAACCGTGTGGGGGTGTCGCAGGTACAAACCCAGTGCCGGTGCTGTGTGGAGGAGTTAGGTCCACAGACTGTCCCGTTACCGTGTAGGGACACAGACACGACCCTGTCCTGTCACCGTGTGGGGGGAGACAGGCACCTGTCACCATGTGGAGAATACAGGGAGTTAGACACAGATACAGACCCTCTCCCATCACCATGTGAGGGTATTAAACACAGACACAGACTCCATCCTGTCACCGGGTTGGCGGGGGTCACACACAGACCCCGGTCTGTCACCGGGTGGGGAGTCACACACGGACCTGTCACCATGTGGAGAAGGAAAGGAGTCAGACAGATACTCGTCTTGTCACCGTGGGGGAGTTAGTCACAGACGCAGACCCCGACCCGACACGATTTTGGGATGTCAGGAACGTAGACACTGTCCCATCGCTGTGCGAGGGAGGTGGACACAGGCTCACCTTCCGATACCAGCAGATCTGACCCCGCCTGGTGACAGAATTGTCCATGATGTCGTCCGCGACCAGGAAGAAGGCTTGTAGCTGGACATAGGAGAGAGTGGAGGTCAGCCCTGTCTCTGGGGTCGCCCCTCTCCCACGGCACCGAGGGCAGGGAGACGGTGGGGGGGGGGGGGTGGATGGGGAATGGGGGTTGGATGGGGAGGGATGGAAAGACAGAGAGGCAGAGAACGCAGATCAGCCCAGCTCTCTGGGGTCACCCTCCAATTGAGGGGGGGAGGGAGAGAGGGAGGGAGGAGGGGAGAGGGAGAGGAGGGGAGAGGGGGGAGGGGAGAGGGGAGGGAAGGGAAGGGGAGGGGAAGGGAAGGGAAGGGGAGGGGAAGGGAAGGGGAGGGGAGGAGAAGGGAAGGGAAGGGGAGGGGAGGGGGAAGGGGAGGAGGAAGGGGAGGGGAGGGGGAGGGGGAGGGGGAGGGGGAGGGGGAAGGGGAAGGGGAGGGGGAAGGGGAGGGGAGGGGGGAGGGGAGGGGGGAGGGGAGGGGGGGAGGGGGAAGGGGAGAGGGGAGGGGAGGGGGAAGGGGAGAGGGAGGAGGAAGGGGAGGGGAGGGGGAGGGGGAGGGGGAGGGGGGAGGGGAGGGGGGAGGGGAGGGGGAGGGGAGGGAGGAGGGGAGGAGGTGTGAATAGGGGAAGGTGGAGGTTATGGAGTAGTCGGGGTGACAGGTAAGGAGAGATGGATGGGGGTTGATCAGTGAGGGAGATGTGCTCTCAGGTTGGAATCGGCAGGGCAGCATGGAGTTGGGGATGTAGGAGGGAAGGGAGGCACCGTCTCAGACTGGAGTTGTCTGGGTGACTGGGAGGGGCAGGAGTTGGTACAGCAGACACACTCACCAGCTCCACACACCAGCCGACGAT
>NW_027274147.1:37572-129642 GCF_030028105.1 Mobula birostris
TCATCATTCAACCAGTGGGCACCCATCTGTACAAATCCCACCCTCTCCGCACTTGGTCCACAGGCCTCTCTATTGGGGTAGGGTGGGGAGAGAAATTCAAGTGCCCACTCAGACAAGTCTTAAATGGTGTCAGTGACTCTGCTCTTTCTGGCAGTATCTTCCAGCTACTTGCCACTTTCTGGGTGAAAGTCCCTCTCACCCTTTACACTAATGACTGCACCACACAGGATCCATCTGTTAAAACTCCTGAAGTTTGCAGACGACACAACTGTCATTGGCCTTATCTGAGACGGTGATGAGTCTGCATACAGATGGGTGGTGAAACGGCTGGCCCTTTGGTGTGGTCAGAACAATCTGGAGCTAAATACGCTCAAGACTGTGGAGATGACAGTGGACTTCAGGAGGAGCCCCCCACTAACTATACTCAGCAGTATTGTGTCTGCTGTGGAGACCTTCAGGTTTCTGGGTGTCACAATCTCCCAGGACCTGAAGTGGACACCCAACACGGACACTCTTATCAAAAAGGCTCAGCAGAGGTTGTATTTCCTACGTCAACTCAGGAAGTATAACCTGCCTCAGGAGCTGCTGATTCAATTCTATTCAGGAATAATCCAGTCTGTTCTCTGTTCGTCCATCACTGTCTGGGTTGGATCAGCTACCAAACAAGACAAGAACAGACTCCAAAGAATCGTCAGGGCTGCGGAAAGGATTATTGGTGTGAAGCAGCCCTCGATCCAGGACTTATGTACATCTGGAGTCAGGAAGCGAGCAAGCAGCATCATTGTAGACCCATCACACCCTGGACATCACCTGTTCCAACTCCTTCCTTCTGGTAGGCGCTTTAGATCACTGTATGCCAGGACAAATAGGTACAAGAACAGTTTCTTTCCATATGCCATCAGTCTTATGAACACTCAAATTTTAGTCTATTATAAACCAAGTCCACCTGTACATACACAGGTATACCTCACTGTATTTAGTTCACAATCATTTGCACTATTGTTTTGTTTGCTTTTTGATTCTGTACAGCGAGAGCTCAGGGAAAACGGCATCAAATTCCCTGTATGTGTCCACAGACTTGGCGATAATAAAGGATTCTGATTCTCTGAGAATCTCTTACCCCTCCCCCTGTAAACCTTGTCTGACCTCTGACTTGGGGAATCCTGCCATCTACCCTATCTATACAGCTCAATCATCTCCATCCTTAATCTCCTCTGCTCCAGGGAGGACAGACCCAGCCTCCCAGTTAACTGAAACATTCCTTAACGGGCAACAATCCTGGGGAATCTCCTCTGCGCTCTCTCTAACGCCATCACATCCTTCCTGTAGTGCAGTGACCAGGTCTGCACACACAAGGTCTGGCCGGTGGCTTATAGAGACAGAGTACAAGGTGTCCAGTGGAGGCCCGTAACCCGTGTGCCTTCACCTGCACTGCCACCTTCAAGGATCATTAGACTTGAATACCAAGGGTCCCCAGAATTCCCCAAGACCCCACCGTTCCTGGGCATGTCCTGCCCTCATTAGAATGCATCTCCTAACATTTATCAGAGTTATAGCCCACATATGCTCCCTCAGGCGATGAGAAGACTGGTGTTGAGGACAGCAAGAAAAGTAGGATATTATTCAGATGGAAAGTTTGACTGAGCAGCGGCAAAAGGAATTTAATCCGAGGTTTTGCATTTCAAACAATGAAACACAAAAAAAAAGAGATTCTGCAGAAGCTGGAAATCCAGAGCAACACACACAAAAAGGTGGAGGAACTCAGCAGGCCAGGCAGCATTTATGCAGGAGAATAAAGAGTCGACATTTCGGGCCCAGATCTTTGTCCTGTGCCCCGATGAAGGGCCAAGACATCAACTCCTCATTCCGTACCATAGGCGCCACCTGACCTGTTGAGTTCCTCCAGCACTTTGTGTGGGACACGTAACACACAGTCTTTCCTCCCCCTGGAGAGGGGGTACAAAAAAAAAATCAAGCGGGCGTAGGTTTAAGATCAGAGGGGAGAGGCTTGAAAGGGATTTCAGGGGCAGTGGGTAGTTGGAACGAGCTGTCACAAATCGTGGTTGAAGCAGGCACATTAGAAATGTTTAAAAGCCATCTGGATAAGGGGAGGTGTAAAGAGCTGTGGGCAGGGGGGAATCGCTTGCTGGACAACATGGTCCGAGATGGGCTGAAGGGTCTGTTTTCATGCTGTGTGACTCTCATCACCTCACTACCCAAGGCCACCATCCACATTGTCAGCAAACCCCACTACACGCGATGAAAAAGCAAACATTTCAACCCACGGCCAACTGCATGGGAAGAGCTGTGGGATCTTGCTGTGTACTGGCATTACGCTGCCCGCACTTGGCCAGGTGCGAGGGCTGGACCTTCGAACGCCGGTTCTGCACTGACTGCGGGGCGTCTGGGGTTGGGGTCGGCGGGGCCAAGCCAAGTTGGGGTTGAGGTCGTGGGGATCACAGCAAGTTCAAGGTGAGGTCGGGGGTCAGGGTGGGATTGAAGAGGAGACAGGACAAGGGTCACGGTATTTAGATTCGGAGTCAGCGTCGTGGAAGAGTTAATACAGGATTAGGGAGGTTATGGGGGTCAAGGTGGGGCCAGCATAGGTTTGAGCGGGGGACACAAATTTATGTGGGTCAAAATCTGGGCAGCAAGAAAGCCCAGCAAAGCTTGCAAAGTTATTTGCACCAACTGGAAAAATAGCAGATGGAACTTAGTGCAGACAAGTGTGAGGTGCTGGCCAGGGTAGGTCTTGCACTGTGAACAGTCGGGCACTGAGGAGAGTGGTGGAACAGAGGGATCTGGGAATACAGATCCATAATTCCTTGAAAGTGGTGTCACCGGTAGATAGGATAGAATAGAAAGCTTTCAGCACATTGGCCTTCATAAATCAATGTACTGAGTACAGGAGTTGGGATGTAACGTTGAAATTGTATAAGATGTTGGCGAGGGAAAATTTGGAGTATTGTGTGGATATCTGGTCACCAGCTACAGGAATTATATTAGTAAGCTTGAAAGAGTACCAAGAAAGATTACGTGGATGTTGCCAGGACTTGAGTTCTCGGGGAAAGGTTGAATAGGTTAGGACTTTATTTCTTGGAGCGTAGGAGAATGAGGGGAGGTCTTATCGAGGCGAATGCGGAGGAGGCCGGTTGGTGGTCACTTTCCACAGAAGGACTGATTCCAAGCAGTTGTTCTCCTCGATGCTGCTGGAGGATGTTTTTGAAATTCTGAGATTTATGTGATTATTGGTGTGGACTGTAGTTTATATTGCTCTCCCTTTGTTTTCTCTGTTTTCCTCTTGTTGCCGATTGGTGGGTTGGGGGTTTGATGTCCTTGTGGGCGATATGTTCGTTTTTGTGCGAGGGAGGGGGATGGGGGATTTGGGGACTAATGTTCTTGTTACTGTTTTTCTGTATCGGGGGGGGGGGTCAGGGTTTTCCCCTGTTTTGTTTTCCTTGAGGGCAATACGTTAAGTTTTTTTTGCGAGGGAGGGGATTGGGGATTTGGTGCTCTAGCTGCCATTTTCCATGTGGGCGATCTGTTCGTTTTTGTGCAAGGGGGGAGTTTAGGGTTTGCGAGCTTTTGTTTCTTTTTCTTGTGGGGTGGGGGGGTTAATGTCTTTTCTTTCAATGATGTCCATGGTCTTTCTGTATTTCATGGATCTGGAAGAAGACGAATCTCACACATTCTGCACACATACTTTGATAATAAAATGAACCTTTGAGGTATAAAAAATTATGATGGTTGCAGACAGGCATCTTGGACGTCCCTTCATCTTGGACAAGCCTAGAACCAGAGGTCATTGGTTCAGGGTGGAAAATGAAATATTTAAGGGGAACTTGAGTCGTGGTGTGAATGTGAACCAAGCTGCCAGTAGAAGTAATGGATGCGTGTTTGATTGTAACATGCAAGAGAAGTTTTGAAAAGAATGCAGATGGGAGGGGTATGCAGGGCTATGGTCTGGGTGTAGGCAGATGGAACCAAGTAGAATACCAGGCCAGCTTAGACTCAATGGGCTGAATGGCCAGTTTCTGTGCTGTAGCGCAAAGTGACTCTAACATGCGGGTTAGGAAAGGGTCAAGACAGGGTCAGGGGTTATGCGGGTCAAAATGGGGTTGAGAACAGGTCAACAGGCCATGGAACATGGTAGTCTCCTCCACACGGGCAGCCCCCCATCCTCCGTGGCCCAGCTTACCGGGACTCCAGGTGAGCTCCCTCCACTTGGCACAGCGGCCCAGGCGAGGAGCCAGCATCACGGCTCGCAGCATCTGGCGGAACATGGCATGGCGGCTCTACAACAACAAACAGCGGCCCGCGTGGGCACGGCCATTAACGCTGGGGCGGGGAGGGCGGCCGGAGCCTCACTCCCCACACCCGGGCCACTGCAACACACACAGCAAGATACCGCAGCCCTCCACACTGCATGTTCATCTGTCACATTGTGCAAGTGAGGAAGGGGTAGCTGGGGGAGATGCCCCTCACGGAGGGCAGTGCTCCCTCATCGCCTCTCCCAGAGCACAGCGCTTCATTCTTGCTGCCTCTCTGGAGTGCGGCTCTCCCTCCTCATTTCCACCCCCACACGCACAGCGCTCCCTCCTCGCCGCCTTTACCACAGCGCAGCTCTCTCCACTCACTGCCTCTCCGGCAGCACGGCGCTCCCTGTTCCTAGGAGCCTCTCCACCCCATCTCCCTCAGAATGATGGGGCCTCTGGGGCCAGGATCTCCTCACAGCCTAAACCTCCCTGCTCACATAGTGATGCTGTAGCCAGGATCCCTTCCAATCACCTTTCAGCCTACCCCCTGCTGCTGTCCATTTCTTCCTGCACCCACGTGCCCAGGACGTCCCGCTCAATCCAGCCCCAGATTTTCCACCCCCATCTTAACCTAACCCAAGCCCTTCCTTCCTTTGCATTACCCACCTCCACCTCCCTCTCCCACTCATCCATGCTCCAGATCCTGACCAGAAGATCACCCATTCACCTCCCTCAACTTCCGTCCCCTCTCCCACCGCCCTGAATGCAGGATCTTTCCGGGACCGGTGGGGGGGGTACTCTCCCACACCCCTACCCTAGTGTCCGCAGATCCCCAAACCCCTCTATCCTAGGACCCTCCCCCTCCCCTACATCAACTGTGCCAGCCCTCCCAACAACCTGGGATAGGGGAAATCTCTCTCCCCACCACCTCCACCAATACTCTGGGCTGGGAAAAATCTCTCTCTCTCCCCCCAACACCCTGGACTGGGGGATACTCTCTCTTCCCCCACCCAATACTCTGGACTGGAGGAAATACCTCTCTCCACCACCCCCCCCCCGCCAACGCCCTGGACTGGGAAAGATCTCTCTCTCTCCCCCCCAACACCTTGGACTGGGGGATACTCTCTCTTCCCCACCCCCCAATACTCTGGGCTGGAGGAAATCTCTCTCTCTCCACCCCCCCCCCCCCAACACCCTGGGCTGGGGAAAATCTCTCTCTCCACCCCCCAATACTCTGGGTTGGAGGAAATCTCTCTTCCCCCCCACCCAACACCCTGAGCTGGGGGATACTCTTTCTCTCTCCCCACCCTCCAAATCGCTCACTCTCTCCACCCCCCAACACCCTGGGCCGGGCGAAATCTCTCTTCCCCAGCACCCCGAGTCAGGGATCGTCCCGTGATCTCCGGATAGCCTCCATCAGCCCGGAGTCGGAGTCCCCGACACCCACCTCCTTCCAGTTCTCAGTCACTCTGCTTCCCGTTCACTTTACAGTACCAGGTGAGGGTACTGAGTTTGCGTCAAAAACCGTGCCGAGGGTCGTATCGGGAATTGTCGTCTTCTACTCCTCCCGCTTCCTACCAAACCGCGATATAGGCCAGCCGGAGCGAACTACAGCTCCCGACGTCCAAAGCGCCGACTTCTGCCAGGCGGCTCCTCGCCATCTCCCGCTTCCCCATTGGTCTGGCGGCATCGCACGAGAATGGGGAAAATGCGGCGATGACCAATCGGGCGTGTAGCAGTGATCGTGACGTCAGATGGGTCGGAGAGGCGGGAGAGGAGTTAACCAATAAGAGAGCAGGGCAGGGTGTGGTCCCGCCTACCGAATGGAATGGGGTGAAGATGGGAATGAATGACCCTCGGGGTGGGCGGGGAATGTCACCTCAGAGCCTCTGTCATTGTCTCAGTCCGCCAGAGAATTCCATGTCTCTCAGAAATCCCTGCAATTCCCTCAGAAACTCCCTTGGTTTGACAGGGAACCCCTCTGTACTCCTCTGACCCCCAGCGAACTCCTTCAGTCTCTCATAGATCTGCCTCACTCCCTCTGAGATCCCCTCATAGATCTGCCTCACTCCCTCTGAGATCCCCTCATAGATCTGCCTCACTCCCTCTGAGATCCCCTCATAGATCTGCCTCACTGAGATCCCCTCATAGATCTGCCTCACTCCCTCTGAGATCCCCTCATAGATCTGCCTCACTCCCTCTGAGATCCCCTCATAGATCTGTCTCAGCCCCTCTGAGATCCCCTCGTAGATCTGCCTCACTCCCTCTGAGATCCCCTGATAGATCTGCCTCAGTCGCTCTGAGATCCCCTCATAGATCTGCCTCAGCCCCTCTGAGATCCCCTCGTAGATCTGCCTCACTCCCTCTGAGATCCCCTCCCTGATCCACACGTCCCTCCCCACAGATCTCCCACCCGGCACTTATCCCTGTAAGCGTTAAGTGCTACACCTGTCCCTACACCTCCTCTCTTGCCACCATTTAGGGCCCCAAACAGTTCTTCCAGGTGAGACAATACTTCACTTGTGAGTCTGTTGGGGTCATCTATTGCATCCGGTGCTCCCGGTGCGGCCTCCTCTACGTCGGTGAAACCCGACTCAGATTGGGGGACGGCTTCGTCGAGCACCTCTGCTCCATCCGCCACAACAGACAGGATCTCCTGGTTGCCACCCACTTCAACTCTGCTTCACATTCCCATTTGGATATGTCCATACATGGCCTCTTCTACTGCCATGATGAGGCTAAACTCAGGTTGGAGGAGCAACACCTCATATACTGTCTAGGTAGTCTCCAGCCCCTTGGTATGAACATAGAATTCTCCAACTTCCGGTAATTCCCTCCCCCTCCCTTCCCCGGCTAAACCAGGTGAGGGTAACCGACGGATCTCAAACCATCGGTGAGATAGGGAGTTGTCTATTCCAGCATGTGAAGACAGACTCCGGCGGATTGAGCGGACAAGACCAATGGAAGGTCCAACGGTCAAGAAGGCGGTCTCTGAAAGCGTCGTGGAACTGTGTAGAACAGGACAAGACACAGAAGATGTCCTGGTCATCCACTGCGCCTAGTCCCATCTCCAGCCGTCTAGACTCTGTCTTGCCACTGGATCCAGATGGGAATTGGGAAGAGAGAGTGAGGCTGACGCTGCGCAACTCTCCCTCACTTAAATCCAAATCACGCTAGTCTCGACACCATCATAATGGTGTTAAGGTCCTCATCGACGTCAACGATGGACGAACACAATTGTGCTGTAGGTTTTCTATATTTCTATCTGCCTCAGTCCCTTTGAGATACGCTTCAGTCCCTCGACATCCCCTCATAGACCCACTCAGTCCCTCTGAGATCTCTTCATCCACTTCTGTGCCCTCGACCCGCTTGGTCCAGTGCTGCTCACTCCAGAATGAAGCACCCCCCTCCCCCACCCCAGAGTTCTGGGATTTTTGTCTCTAGGCTCCAGTTGGCTGAAGGTCAAGGGTGATGCCCCAGGTTGATTTCACCCCCTCTCACTAACCCCAGGGTCACCGGGCAATGATGGGGAGCAGGAACACTGGCTGATACCCCCTCTCTCTCTAACCCCAGGGTCACTGGATAGTGACCTGGGAAGTGACAGAGACTGGCAGGAGAGAATGGGAGGGCAAGGGATGTGGAGGAGAGAGGGACTACAGACAGGAATGGGAAATGTGGGCTAGAGGCTAACTGGGAGGAGGGAGCAGGGTGCTCCTGCATTCTATCTGTAGGGTTAATTATTACCCCAGGTCTTAGATCTCACAGACGGACATTGAACTGTGCTCAGAGCTCAGGGACACTGCGTAGGACAGAACCCCATCAGAGAAATTGCTGAAAATGGCAGGTTTGTAGCCACTCTTGTTTCCCTCAGCTCCCCTCCCTGCCTTCCTCCACTACCCTTATCTCACCCAGCAGTCCTCCCTCCCCATCAGGTAACCCCTCATACTGCTTGCCCCCTTCCTCCCCTGCTCAATTCCTCCCCCGGCGTCTCATCAGCCACATCACTCATGAGGTGAGGAGGGAACAAGGTCTGAGATTCTCTCCACTGCCTCTGACACACTTACACACTTGCACACATTGATCATTTCAAGAGAGAGATGGAAAAGGGCTCGAGAAGAATTTCTGGGGTTCTCGTTCTCTCTCTCTCTCTCTCTCTCCCCTCCTCTCTTATCCTCCTTCTCTCCCTCTCTCATTTCCCCTAACTTTCCAAAATGAGTCTACAACCAGAGGGCCCAGCCTCTGAATAGAAGGATGTTCCTTCAGAGCAGAGATATAGAGGAATTTCTTCAGCCAGAGAGTGGATGAATCTGTGGAAGTCATTGCCCGGACGTCTTTGGAGGCCAAGTCACGAGGTATATTTGAAGCGGAGCTTGGTGGGTCCTTGTAGGTTACGAGGAGAAGGCAGGAAAATGGGGTTGAGAGGGAAAATAAATCAGCCGTGATAGAATGAGGAGCAGAGTAGATGGACTGTACGGTCTAATTCTGTTCCTATGTCTTATGGTCTTTCTCTCCCTCCCTCACTCTTCAATTTTTTTCTTTCTCTTTGCTCTTCTGACTTCCTAATACCCTCTCCCAATTGTCTAACTACAGAAATCTTCCACTCTCCCATCTTCAATCCCAAAATCTGCCCACCAAACCAACCCCCATGATTTCACCAACCACAAACCTACAGTGTAACTCTAATCCCCCCCCACCTACAGTGTAACTCTAATCCCCCCCTCCCCACCTCACAGGCAAAGAACAGGCTTCCTTCGAAGAACACTAGAAAATAGCCACTCAGTCCCTCAAGCCTGCCTTGCCACTCTATACAATTGTCTCATATCTCCTATACCTGTTCCCTTTGTCCTCAACCCTCCAATTTTTCAGAAATATACCATTAATTCCTTTAATTCAACAAGGTCTTTCATGACACCTTAATCCAGAAGGTTAAGGCATATGGAATCCATGGAGACTTGGTTGACTGGATTCAAGAAGCGATTAGATCCCATCCCTGACCAACACCCTGCGCAACTGTAACCTGTACCCTTTCAAAAACCTTCTTCGACAGTCAAGTCGGCCTTCCTCACCACTAGCTTCCCCTGCTTGCTAACTCTGCACTAGAGCACCTCAATCTTCTCCCTTCTCCCATCGGGCAGAAGATACAAATGCCTGGAAGCAAAGTACTACCTCAAGGGCAGCTTCTGTCCTATCCCACTGTTACCAGACTCTTGGAGGGACCTCTTGTATGATAAGATGGACTCCTCGTGGCCTTGTTATGATCTTGCGCTTTATCGTTTACCTGCACTGCACTCTTTCTGTGGATTTTACACTTTATTTGGCATTGTTTTTGTTTTACCTTACTCTAGCTCAATGCACTGTGTAGTGATTAGATCTATTTAAACAGTAAGCAAGACAAGGTTTTCACTGTATTTTAGTTCATGTGACAAGGATCAATAAAGTATGTCAATCTATCTATCTAATAAACCAATTCTACCACTTCACCGGCATTCTCTCCGTTTAGTTGATGGTTTACCTTTGGATCTTTTTCATGAGTCAGGCTTCTCTGTATTAAACTTATTCACCCCACTGAAGACTCCAAACATCCTCGCTGTCAGTGTATTGTTTGGATCTTCACCTCCCCTGCCCTGCCCTGCCCTTTCCTCCATTGAATGTGACTCGGTAGCGTAGTGGTTAGTATAATCATTAGCACCAGTGCTCACTGATTGGGGTTCAATTCTCGGGGCTGTCTGTAAGGAGTTTGTATGTTCTCCCTGTGACCACGTGGGTTTCCCGCAGGTGCTCTGGTTTCCCCCCACAGTCCAAAAAGATGTACATTTTAGGGTTAGTGAGTTGTGGCTTGATGTGTTGGCGTTGGAAGCATGGTGACACTTGCGAGCTGCCCCTAGCACTTTGTTTGCTGTTGGCTTTTAATGCAAAATGACGCATTTCATTGTATGTTTCTACGTACATGGGACAAATAAATTAATTTCTTTAATCTTTATAAAAGACCTGACCCTTTGAGATGCTCCATATGTTTTGTGTTGCAGAGTCTGGCCGGCGTTTCAGCGGAGAGGCCTGGGGCAGCCGGGACCAGCTCTTCCAGGAGATGGGAACGGCCTTCGTGCAGCGGCAGCAGCTGAGGGCCGAGCTGGCCACCAGTTTCCTGGAGCACCTGTGCCTGCTGGACATCGACTCCGAGCCCACCAGCGCCCGCAACACCAGCATCATCTGCACCATCGGTAAGCTGCTGGGGCCCAGGATCGGACTGTGGAGGGTGGAGCAGTAGCAGTGGGAGGAATGACCAGGAGCTACATATGGCCTCTCAGGCCAGTGGTCCTGCCCTGGTGTAAGAAGGATCCGAGCTTGCTTTGTATGGAACCCAGCCCTCCCCCTCTCCTCTCTCCCCCTTCTTCCCCCCTCACCCCCTCCCTCCTCTCTCTCTTTTTGCATACTTTTCTAATTTATGGTAACCCATTCTCCTTGTGTTCCTCCCGCACTCCCACCCTCCCACCAAGGAGAGAGGGGTGGGAGCGTGGTCCTGAGAAGCCAGATGGGATGAACATAAAACAGTAGTGCACAAGAACAGAGCTTTCAGCCCACAATATTGTACTGACATAGATCAATTTAACCCTTCCCTCCTACAAAGCCTATAACCATTTTTCTTGCATCTCTTTGCCTGCCCAAGAGTCTCCCATATGTCCCTAATGTATGAGTTTCTATCACCATTCCTGGTGGCGTGTTCCACACACCCACTCTCTGTGCGAAAAAAAACTTACCCTTGACATCCCCACTATACTTTCCTCCAATCACTTTAAAATTATGGCCCCTCATAATTTCCGCCATGGGAAAAGATCTCCGGTGGTCTGCTCTGTCAATGCCTCTTATTGTCTTATACACCTTAATCAAGTCACCTTTCGTCTTCCTTCGCTCCAAAGAGAAAAGCCCTAGCTCGCTCAACCTGTCCTCATAAGATATGCTCTCTAATAGTCATAGTCATACTTTATTGATCCCAGGGGGATCAATTTTTGTTACAGTTGCGGTAATCCGGGCGGTACCCCGGTAAATCCCCTCTGCATCCTCTCTAAAGCTTCTCATTTCTTCCTATAGCGAGACGACCAGAACCAAAAACAATTTAAGTGTCTATCTAACAGCCTCTTGAACACCAGTAACTGAATCTGCTTCCAGCACTATCGCTGGCAGCATCCTGGTGAACTTCTCCAAAGCCTCCACATCCTTTCTGTAATGGGGTGACCAGAATTGCTCACAATCCTCCAAGTGAAACCAACCCAAGGACTTCCTGACTCTTCTACTCGATGCTCTGAATGAGGAAGGCATGTGTGCCTCCTGTTCTCTGCGTTTCTGGTAGAACGACCTTTATTCCAGGGTGGAACAGCCAGAGGGAATGGTGGTATTCCGGGGTTGGCCATTCTCTGATCATAGCTGGTACTAGCCTGTCTCTGGACTGTACCATACCAGTCTGAATCAATCAATCTCTCTCTCTCCCCCACCCCTCCCCCTCTCTTCCTCTCTCCCTCACTCCCTCTCTCCCTCTGGATTGCAGGGCCAGCATCCCAAACGGTGGAAACGCTGAAGGAGATGGTGAAAGCTGGCATGAATATCGTGCGCCTCAACTTCTCCCATGGGACGCACCAGGTGAGACACAAAATCCACCACCCCCTCCTCAGCCTTGAAACCCCAGTAATCCTGATCACACTCCAACCTCCCCTGCTGAACAACTCCACCCTCCGCCCCCAAAAGTGGGGAGGGGTCCATTTTCAAGAGTTGGAGGACCAGTGAACTGAATCGAAAGCAAAGGTTACCCCAGTGAAGGAATCAGTGATATTAGTAATTAGCCTCTTATTGCCATGTATATTGAGATAGCATGGAAAACATTTGTTTGCCATCCAAACAGACGATTGCAAACCTCCATACATAGACATAGTACAAAGCGAAAAGCAGTGCCAGAATACAGAATAGAGTGTTACAGATACAGACAGACAAAGTGCAGGAGCCACGATGAAGTAGATAGAGAGGATAAGAATTCATCTTTAGGGTGAGAGGCCCATTAACAGTCTGATAACAGTGGGATAGAAGCTGTCCTTGAGCCTGGTGGTTCATGCTTTCAGGCTTTTGTATCTTCCGTCTGATGGGAGAGGGGACAAGAGAGAATGTCTGGGGTGGGTGGGAGGGATCCCCGACTATATTGTCAGCACAAGAAATTCTGCAGATGCTGGAAATCCGGAGTAACACACACAAAATGCTGGTGGAACTCAGCAGGTCAGGCAACATCTATGGAGAGGAATAAAGAGACAATGTTTCAGGCCAAGATTCTATTCCTCTCCACTGTCCGAAGACCGGAAGAAGCTGCAGAAGATCGTGAACATGGCACAGCACATCCCACAAACCAATTTTCCATCCTTGGACTCACTTTACACCGCACACTGTCGGAGCAGTGCTGCCAGGATAATCAAGGACACGACCCACCCAGCCAACACACTTTTTGTCCCTCTTCCCTCCGGGAGAAGGCTCAGGAACTTGAAGACTCGTACGGCCAGATTTGGGAACAGCTTCTTTCCAACTGTGATAAGACTGCTGAACGGATCCTCACCCGGATCTGGGCCGTACCCTCCAAATATCCGGACCTGCCTCTCGGTTTTTCTGCACTACCTTACTTCCCCTTTTCTATTTTCTATTTATGATTTATAATTTAAATTTTTAATATTTACTATCGATTTGTACTCCAGGGAGCACGAAGAGCAGAATCAAATATCGCTGTGATGATTCTACGCTCTAGTCTCAATTGTTTGGCGACAATAAAGTATAAAGTATAAAGATGCTGACTGACTTGCTGAGTTCCTCTAGCATCTTGTGTATGTTTCCCTGATTATTGAGTGTTTTCCTAGACAATGGGAATTTCAGTTGGAGTCAATGGAGGGAAGGCTGTTTTCTGCAATTTCTGATGTCCCCTGTCCCTTCTTGGGAGAAGGGGAGTGTGTGAATTGGTTCAGGGCAAAGATTAAACCCCTCCCCAGTTCAAGTTAAAGTTCAGTATATTGTCATTCAACTGTACACAATATACCGCCAAACGAAACAACGTTCCTCTGGACACAACACAGTACCTAACTCTCACACCTAACACATACAGTAATATTATCACTAGTAAATAAACAAATAATAAGGAGCATTTACGACACAAGTTTAAAGAGTAAACAGTACAACACTTTATACGTGATGAGATGTGGGTGGTATCAGGCAGTTCAGTAGTCTCACAACCCACGGGAAGAAGCTGTTTCCCATCCTAACAGTTCTTGCTGTGATGCTGTGATGCTGTGGTACTTTCCCGATGGTAGGTGGTCAAAGAGTTCGTTAGACAGATGGGAGGGCTTATTGACAACGCTGAGGGCCCTGCATCTTTGGATCCCAATGATCCTCTCCCACTTCAGCTAACTTTGCCTCCCTCCCGTTGGCTCTGGCTGGGTGGGAGAGTGATGGGGACATAGTAGAGCACTCCTCACCCCACTGACCAACCTGTCACTTTGCGTCAATCTGACTCTCTACTCCTCTTGCCCCTTGACCGCAGTACCATGCCACCACTGTCAACAATCTGCGACAGGCTCTGAAGAGCTTCTCCTCAAGCCCCTTGTACCACAGGACAGTGGGCATCGCCCTCGACACCAAGGGACCCGAAATCCGTACTGGACTCGTCAGAGGGGTGAGTGACCATGGGGGGGGACAGAGTGTGGAGTTAATGGTCACCTGACCCAACTGAGGCTGGCCCACCACATAGGTCTAGGACCAGGGGTCCAGCTCTCTCAGACTGGACATTGGAGGCTGAGGATTCAATACACAGGCTTGTGGATCTCTGGGTTTCTCCTATGCCCTGCACATCCATTCACGGATTTGGGGATTGGCTGGGAAGGATTGGGATCAACTGATCGATTGATGGAGTGAAATCAAGAGGTGCAATATAATATGGAAGTCAGGGGCTATGTATATAGAATAACTGATCTCTGGAAGTGAGTTAAAGCCGGTGTCTAATCCAAGGGTTCAGGGGGTTTATAGATAGAATAACAGATCCCTGGGATTGAGTTATAGGCCGGGATTTAATCTCGGGGTACAGGGGGATTTGTATATGGAATAAGAGATCTCAGGGAGTGGGTTACATGATGGGATCTTGGTTTCATGTAAGGGAGCTGGTATTGGGGTTTGAGGGGTCAGGTACAAGTGTTGCGAGTTTGGGTGGGATAACATTGTCAGGTGCCGGGTTCAGGGGTCACGGTTCAGGTGGTAGTGTTGGGGGAGGTTGGTCAAGGGTCGGGACACTGATATTGGCTGGATCCACCCACCTCCTGGTCTTGGGTCACACAGAGCGAGTCGGGGCAGGTTGAGCTGGTGAAGGGGTCGAAGGTCACAGTCACCACTGACCGCAGCTTCGAGGAACAATGTGACGACAGCATTATCTTCGTGGACTACGCCAACTTCCCGCAGGTGGTTAGCGTCGGAGGGAAGATCTTCCTGGATGACGGGCTCATCTCGCTGCTCATCAAGGAGATTGGTAGGACCTCCCTTCTTCCTTCTCTTCCTCCTCCTCTCCTTCCCCCCCTTCTCTCTCCCCCAAGCGTCCTCCTCCTCCCCTTCTCCTCTCCCCCAAAGCTCCCTCCTCCTCCTTCTCCTCCCCTTCCCTCTACCCTGCCACACTCCTCTCCCTCACACCACTCTTCTTCCATTCTTTCTCATCTCCCCTCCCATCTCCTTTCCCTCACATTCTCCCCCCATCTACCCCCACACCCCTCCAGACAACCTCCTCCTTACCACACCTCTTCTCTTCCCCCACCCATGCCCTCTTTCGCCCCACTTCATAACTTTGTAACGCTCCATTAGATTTTCAGGCAAAACACATCACTACCAATATCTTCCATGTTCAATACGTTTAGCAACTTTATAGAACAGTACAGGCCCTTCGGTCCATGATGTTGTGCTGACCTTTTAATCTACTCAGTGATCAATTTAACCCTTCCCTCCCACATAGCCCACCATTTTTCTTTCATCCATGTGCCTATCTTAATGTCCTTAATGTATCTGCCTCTACCCCCAACCCTGGCAGCCTGTTCAATGCACTTACTACTCTCCGTTTTAAAAGAAACTACATCTGCCACCCCCTCCTACTTTCCACCAATCACCTTAAAAGGATGTCTTCTGGTCTATTTCCATCCTGGGAAAGGTCTCTGGCTACTCATTTGATATATGCCTCTTATCATCTTGTACACATTTACCAAGTCACCTCTCAGCCTCCTTCTCTCCAAAGATAAAATCTCCAGCTTGCTCAACCTTTCCTCGTCAGCCACGCTGTCTAATCCAGGCAGCCTCCTGGTAAATCTCCGCTGCACCCTCTCAATAGGACCAATCAAGTGTGACAGTGGAAAAGTGTGTATGGAACGGGAGGAGATAGCAGAGGTACTTAATGAGTACTTTGCTTCAATATTCACTACGGAAAAGGATCTTGGCAATTGTAGGGATGACTTACAGAAGACTGAAAAGCTTGAGCATGTAGATATTAAAAAAGATGATGTGCTTTTGGAAAGTATCAAGTTGGATAAGTCACCGGGACTGGATGAGCTGTACCCTAGGTTACTATGGGAGGCGAGGAAGGAGATTACTGAGCCTCTGGCAATAATCTTTGCATCATCAATTGGGATGGGAGAGGTTCCGGAGGATTGGAAGATTGCAGATATTGTTCTATTATTCAAGAAAGGGAGTAAAGATAGCTCAGGAAATTATAGACCAGGAGGCTTACTTCAGTGATTGGTAAGTTGATGGAAAAGATCCTGAGAGGCAGGATTTATGAACATTTGTAGAGGCGTGATATGATTAGGAATAGTCAGCATGGCTTTGTCAAAGGCAAGTCGTGCCACACAAGCCTGATTGGATTTTTTGAGGATGTGACTAAACACATTGATGAAGGTAGAGCAGTAGATGTGGTGTATATGGATTTCAGCAAGGCATTTGATAAGATACCCCATGAAAGGCCTATTGAGAAAGTAAGGAGGAATGGGATTCAAGGGGACATTGCTTGGAATTGGCTTGCCCACACAAGGCAAAGCGTGGTTATAGACGGGTCATATTCTGCACGGACGTTAGTCACCAGTGGTGTGCCTCAGGGACCCCTACTCGTCATGATTTTTTTAAATGACCTGGATGAGGAAGTGGAGGGATGGGCTCATAAATTTGCTGATGACACAGAGGTTAGGGGTGTTGTGGATAGTGTGGAGGGCTGTCAGAGCTTACAGTGAGACATTGATAGGATGCAAAACTGGGCTGAGAAGTGGCAGATGGAGTTCAGCCCAGATAAGTGTGAGGTGGTTCATTTTGGTAGGTCAAATATGATGGCAGAATATAGTATTAATGGTAAGACTCTTAGCAGTGTGGAGGATCAGAGGGATCTTGGGATCTGTGTCCATAGGACACTCAAAGCTGCTGCACAGGTTGACTCTGTGATTAAGAAAGCATGTGGTGCATTGGCCTTCATCAATCGTGGGATTGAGTTTAAGAGCCGAGAGGTAATGTTGCAGCTATATAGGACCCTGGTCCTTGGAGCACTGTGCTCAGTTCTGGTCACCTCACTATAGGAAGGACGTGGAAACCATAGGAAGGGTGCAGAGGAGATTTACAAGGATGTTGTCTGGACTGGGGCGCATGCCTTATGAGAATAGGTTGAATGAACTCAGCCTTTTTTTCCTTGGAGCGACAGAGGATGAGAGGCGTATAAGATGATGAGAGACATTGATCATGTGGATAGTCAGAGGCTTTTTCCCAGGGCTGAAATGGCTAGCATGAGAGGGCACAGTTTTAAGGTGCTTGGAAGTAGGTATAGAGGAGATGTCAGGGGTAAGTTTTTTACGCAGAGAGTGGTGAGTACATGGAATGGGCTGCTGGCGACGGTGGTGAAGGCGGATATGATAGGGTCTTTTAAGAGACTCCTGGACAGCTATATGAAGCTCAGAAAAATAGAGGGCTAAGGGTAACCCAAGGTAATTTCTCAGGTAAAAGCATGTTCAGCACAGCTTTGTGGGCCGAAGGACCTGTATTATGCTGTAGGTTTTCTGTGTTTCTAAAATCTTTCACATCCTTCCTATAATGAGGGAACCAGAACTGAACATAATTATCTTGCATTATTTGTCTGTATTAAACAGTCTCCGGATTTTTGCTTGTCCCTTGACCTTCTGGGACAGTGCACTGAGCCGCAGCTGATTGTGGGGCAGGGGTTGTCCAGCTGACCTTTGACCGGCTGTGTGCCTGTTTAGGGGCAGATCAGTGCTTGACGGAGGTGGAGAACGGAGGGGTTCTGTGCAGCCGGAAGGGCGTAAACCTGCCCGGGGCGGCCCTTGACCTTCCGGCCGTCTCGGAGCGCGATGCCCGTGACCTGCGCTTCGGTCTGGAGCTTGGGATCGATATGGTCTTCGCTTCCTTTGTCCAGAGGGCAGAGGATGTCCGGATCATCCGCCGGATCCTCGGGGAGGAGGGCAAGGACATCAAGATCATCAGCAAGATCGAGAATCACGAAGGAGTGCGGCAGTAAGTGGGCAGGGTCAAAAGCCAGGGTTCTAGGGTCAGGATTTAAGGGATCAGAACAGGATTTTGACCCGAAATCCACCTCTGACCCCTGAAGACTGCATTCTGACCCTGAGGGGAGGGTCCAGGTGTCAGAGTATGGGGTTCAGGGGTCAAAACGCAGGACAGGGGGTCAGATTTTAGGGGTCATTGTGGGATTTAGGTCAGTCTATAGGATTAAGCGGCTAGAGTTCAAGGGTCAGAATGTGGGATTTAGGAGTCAGAGTGCAGGATTCAGAGGCTGGAGTACCTGTTTCAGGGGTTGGGGGTCAGTTTCCAAGTTGAGAAATCAGATGTTAGAGTTACAGGGTCAGGGGTGTGTGCTCGAGGTCAGGAAGTAGTTTATAGGGTCAACACGCCAGGTTTGTGGTGGGAGATTGGCTTCAATGTGCAGGGTCAGGTGTCAGAGTATTGGGGTGAGATTTGGGGTCAGTGTGAACTTGGTGAAGCAATTTAAGGTTCAGGGAATGAGGTCAAGAGTCAGATTATAGGGTCATGGTTCAAGGGCCAGGTGAAAGGTCAGCTGTCAGCATGTAGGGTCGGGATTCAGCATATGAACACAGGTGAAGTCAGTGTGTAGGGTCAAGGGTTAGCGGGTGGGGTAAGTGAAGGGGCCGCACCAGTCTCATTGAGATGGAGAGGATTGCAAAGGTCACAGCCCCACAGTACGGAGTCTCTGTGCGCAGGTTTGACAAGATTCTGGAAGTCAGTGACGGGATCATGGTTGCTCGGGGCGACCTGGGGATCGAGATCCCGCCGGAGAAAGTCTTTCTGGCTCAAAAAATGATGATTGGCCGATGTAACTACGCTGGAAAACCGGTCATCTGTGCCACACAGGTCTGTTCTGGAGTGGGATGACACTCACTGGGGCAAGTAACGCATGCGCACACACACACACTGACCCTCACTAGGAAACGGGTCTCACATGCACACACATGCAAACTCCCCCACACCCACAAACTCCCACAGACACAGACACACATAGAGTGACCCTCACTGGGGGCAAATCACACAAACACACACAGAGTGACCCTCACGGGGGGAAAATCACACACACAAGCTCCCACACACAAATACTAATGCACACAAAGACACATAGAAATCTTCACTAGGGATGGGTCTCACATGCACATGCACACAAACTCCCACACACACATGCAAACTCCAGCAGACACAATCTCTCTCTCTCTCTCTCTCACACACACACACACACACATGGACTGGGACAAGCTTGTTTTAGAGGGGGATGGTTTGGACATTGGTGGGGTGGCAGTGACCCTGACTCTGCAGCCTCTCTGACTGATGTGAACCCCCAGCAGATGTTGGAGAGTATGGTGCAGAGACCTCGAGCCACCCGTGCAGAGAGCAGTGATGTGGCCAACGCCGTCCTGGATGGAGCGGACTGCATTATGCTGTCCGCTGAGACTGCCAAGGGTGCCTACCCCGTAGAGGCCGTCCGCACGCAGCATGCGGTGAGTCCAGTGAGAAGCAGTGCTGGTCAGGTTCAAGGTCAGGCAGGGGAGGAGAGGTAGGGAGAGAGGTCTCTGAAGGCACTGTCAGCAGTCAGTCAGGGTCACAGGAATACCAGGAAGTGAATTACTTCCCTGTTTCTATAACCCTTTCCATCTCCCACAACCCTTCAAAAACAAGAGATTCTGCAGACGCTGGAAATTTAGAGCAACACAGACGATGCTGATCATCCTTCCCCTCACCTGGTCTCACCTATCACCTGCCAGCTTGGACTCCTCCCCTCCCACCACTTTCTTAATCTGGCATTTGTCCCCTTCTTTTTCAGTCCTGATGAAGGGTCTCGGCCTGAAACACTGACTGTTTATTCCCTTCCGTGGATGCTGCCTGACCTGCTGAGTTCCTCCGGTATTTTGAGTGTGTTGTCTTTGATCAGAGGCCTGCGTTCTCTTCCTGCAACACACCTGGCTATCATTAGAAGACCATAAGAGACGATAAATATAGGATCAGAAATAGACCATTTGGCCCATTGAGTCTGTTCCGTCATTCCATCGTGGTTGATTTATTATCCCTCTCATCCTATTATCCTATTCTCCTGCCTTCTCCTCATAACCTTTGACATGCTGACTAATCAAGAACCTATCAACCTCTGCTTTAAATATGCCAATGACTTGGCCTCCACAGCCGCCTGTGGCAATGAATTCCACAGATTCACTACCCTCTGGTTAAAGAAATTCCTTCTCATCTCTGTTCTAAATGAACATCTCTCTATTGTGAGGCTGTGCCATCTGGTCCTGGACTCCCCCAACACAGGAAACATCCTGAGGGGTGCATTAGGGTCATGGAGTCTTGACCTCACAATCCACTTCTTTTGACCATATATACAAATGCTACAGGAACTCAGCAGGTCAGGCAGCATCTATGGAGAGGAATAAAGAGTTGACATTTTGGACAGAAGTTCTTCATCAGGATGTCCTAATGAAGGGTCTTGGCCTGAGACGTTGACTGTTTATTCCTCTCCATAGATGCTGCCTGACCTGCTGCGTTTTGGTTTATTATTGTTCAGCGTACTGAGATACACTGAGATGAGAGACTGCGAACGCTGGAATCTGGAGCAGCGCACAATCCACTGGAGGGACTCGGTGGGATGAGCAGCACCTACAGAAGCCACAGTAGCATAACAGTTGGCATGACTCGATTACAGCTTGGGGCGTCAGAGTTCAGAGTTTAATTCTGCCATCCTCTGTAAGAAAGTTTGTGCATTCTTCCTGTGTACACATGGGTTTTCACTGGATGCCCTGGTTTCCTCTCGTAGTCCAGAGATGAGCCAGTTAGTAGGGTAATTGGTCATTGTAAGTTGTCCTGTGATTAGGGGGGTTGCTGGGCAGTGCAGCTCGTTGGGCTGGAAGGTCCTGTTCCCCGCTGTATCTCTAAATTAATTAGTTAATCAATCAAGTCTTTTCCTTCCACAGAAGTTGTCTGATCTGCTAAATTCCTCCGGTTTTTCCATGTGCTGCTTTCAAGGAAAGCTTTTGTTTGCATACTGTCCAGGCGGATTGTTCCATACATTGTAAAGGGAATTACGGATGCTTGAGAGAGGGGCTGGCCAAAGTTGACTGGAAGAGGACACCAGCAGTCATGACAGGCGAGCAGCAGTGGCTGGAGTTTCTGGGAGCAATTCAGAAGGCGTAGGATAGATCCATCCCAAAGCAGAAGTATTCTGAAGGCAGGATGATCCAATCATGGTTAACAAGGCCAACATAAACGCAAAAGAGAGGTGTATAATAGAGGAAAAATTAGTGGGGACTTAGTGGATTGGGAAAAATTTTTAAAAACAACAGAAGGCAACTTCTGGTGGGAAAAGATTAAATATGACAGTAAACTAACCTATAATATCAAAGAGGATATCAAAAGTTTCTTCTGATTTATAAAGTGTAAAAGAGAAGTAAGAGTGGATATTGGACCACTGGAAAATGATGCTGGAGAGGTAGTAATGGGGGACAAAGAAATGGCAGATGAACTGAATAAGCATTTTGCATCTGTCTTTACTGTGGAAGACACTAGCAGTATGCCGGATGTTCGAGAGTGTCAAAGGGCAGAAGTGAATACAGTTGCTATTACTAAGGAGAAGGTGCCTGGGAAGCTGATAGGTCTGAAGGTAGGTATGTCATCTGGACCAGAGGGACTACACCCCAGGGTTCTAATAGAGGTGGCTGAAGATACTATGGGGGCATAGTAATGACCGTTCAAGAATCAATAGATTCTGGCATGGTTCCAGAGAACTGAAACATTGCAAATGTTACTCCACTCTTCAAGGAGTGACGAAGGCAGAAGAAAGAAAATCATAGGCCAGTTAGCCTTACCTTGGTTGGGAAAATGTTAAGAGTGGATTATTGAGGGTAAGGTTTCAAGGTACTTGGAGGCACATGATAAAATAGGCCAAAGTCAACATGGTTTCCTTAAGGGAAAATCTTGCCTGACAAATCTGTTGGAATACCTTGAGGAAATAACAAGCAGGATAGACAAAAGAGAATCAGTGGATGTTGTGTACTTGGATTTTCAGAAGGCTTTTGACAAAGTGCTGCACATGAGGCTGCTTAGCAAGATAAGAGCCCATCATATTATAGAAAGGTACTAGCATGGATAGAACATTGACTGAATGGCAGGAGGCAAAGAATGGGAATAAAGGGGGCCTTTTCTGATTGGCTGCCAGTACTAGTCTTGTTCCGTAGGGATTCTTGTTGGGACCGCTACTTTTTATGTTATACGTCAATGACTTGGATAACAGAATCGATGGCGTTGTGGCCAAGTTTGCGGACAATATAAGATAGGCAGAGGGACAGGTAATGCTGAGGAAGCAGGGAGTCTGCTGAAGGACTTAGGCAGGTTAGGAGAATGGGCAAAGAAGTGGCAGATAGAATACAGTGTCAGGAAGTTCACGGTCAAAGGAATAAAAGCGCAGACTATTTTTTAAATGAGGAGAAAACTGAAAAAGGAGACTTGTGAGTCATAGTGCAGGATTCCCTAAAGGTTAACTTGCAAGTTGAGTCAGGGGTAAGGAGGACAATTGTGTTGTTAGCATTCATTTCGAGAGGAGTAGAATATAAAAAGCAAGGATGTAATGCTGAGGCTTTACAAGATACTGGTGAGGCCTGACTTGGAGTATTATGAGCACTGTTGGGCCCTTTATCTAAGAATGTGCTGACATTGGAGAGGTTCAAAGGAAAGTCACAAGAATGATCCCAGGAATGAAAGGCTTATCATGTGAGAAGGGATGGCTCTGGACCTGTACTGGCTTGAAGTTAGAAAAAAGGGGGGGGATCTCATTGAAACCTATTGAATGTTGAAAGGCCTGGATAGAGTGGATGTGGAGAGGATGTTTCCTATAGTGGGAACAGCCTCAAGATAGAGGGACATCCATTCAGAATAGAGGTGAGGAGGAATTTCTTTACTCAACTAGTGGTGAATCTGTGGAATTAATTGCCACAGACGGCTGCGGAGGCCTGGTCATTGGATGTATTTAAGGTGAAGGTTGATAGGTTCTTGATTATTCGGGGCATGAAAGGTTACAGGGAGCAGGCAGGAGAATAGGCTTGAGAGGAAAATGGATCAGCCATTGTGCAATGGCCGAGCAGACTTGATAGGTCAAGTGGCCTAATTCTGCTGCTATGTCTTATGATCTCATGGTCTTATGGGGAGAAAATTCAAAAAAGAGACTTGGGAAGTCATTATGCAAGATTCCTGAAAGGTTAACTTGCAAGTTGAGTCAGTGGTAGTAAAAGGAAAGCAGAATGCATAATAGTGTGTTACAGTTACAGAGAAAGTGCAGAGCAGGCATGAATAAAGAGAAAGGGCCGTGATGGGGTACACTGGGAGATCAAGAGTTCACCTGTTAGCCCATGAGATCTCTGATCAAGAGTCTGATAACAGCGAGATAGAAGCTGTCCTTGAGCCTGGTGGTACGTGCTTTCAGGCTTTTGAATTTTTCTTTCTGATGGGAAAGTGGAGAGGTGAGAATATCTGGGATGGCTGAGGTCTTTGATTATGCTGGCTGCTTTACCAAGAAGTATAGAACATGTCATTGGAAGAGAAGCCGGTGTGCGTGTTTTCCCAGAATGGCCCGTCCCCTGTGCTCTGTTCACGGTGTGGTGTGGATGCAAAGTGACCTGGGTCAAAAGTAAACACGAGAAATTCTGCAGATGCTGGAAATTCAAGCAACACACATCAAAGTTGCTGGTGAATGCAGCAGGCCAGGCAGCATCTCTAGGAAGAGGTACAGTCGACGTTTCAGGCCGAGACCCTTCGTTAGGGTCCTGACGAAGGGTCTCGGCCCGAAACGTCAACTGTACCTCTTCCTAGAGATGCTGCCTGGCCTGCTGCGTTCACCAGCAACTTTGATGTGTGTGTTGCCTGGGTCAAAAGTAAAGTTTATTGGAGGGAAATAGATTTGTACAGTTTGAAAGTAGAGATCGGTTGCTGTGGTGGGGTTAAGTGAGGGAGGGGTTGGTGTGCAAGATGGGAGGAGAGAGGAGAAGGTGAATGATAAACACAAAAGATTCTGCAGATGCTGGAAATCCAGAGTAGCACACACAAAATGTTGGAGAAACTCAGCAGGTCAGGCAGCATCTATGGTAGAGAGTAAACAGTCGATAGTTCAGACTGAGGCCCTTCATCAGGACTAGAAATGGAGAAGGAAGACGTCAGAATAAAAAGGTGGGGGGGGGAGAGGAGGAGAGCGAGAAGCTGAGTGGGAAAGTTAAAGGGCTGGAGAAAGAGCGATTTGATAGGACAGGAGAGTGGACCATGGGAGAAAGGAAAAGAGAGGCAACCAAAGTGAGGTAAGAGGCCAGAGTGGGGAATTGAAGGCGAGCTAAGGGGGAGGGAAAAAATTCTGAAAGGAGAAATTGATGTTCATGCCATCAGGTTGGAGGCTGCCTAGATGGAATATGAGGTGTTGCTCCTCTAACCTGACCTCATCATGGCAGAAGAGGACTGACATTTCAGAATGGGAATGGGGTGGGGAAGGAAGATGTGGATGGTGGAATCACTGGGAAGATTTGGAAGTGGTGGGTGGGGGAACTGTGAGGGGTTGATTTTGGTGGGGGGGGCATGGAAGTCAGGAAAAAAGGACGGGAGAGGAAAGAGGGGGTCCAGTAATAGGGGAGAGGAGGGAAGTGGGTGTGGGAATACACCACCTCCCTCACAGGGGTGGGGGAAGATCAACCTGAGCCAACAGGAACCAGGGTCGTGTATGTGGGCCACTCTGTGAGATCGTGAGGGACTTACCAGTTGTAAAAGTGACTAGCATTGCCACCAGCCAGCTTGTATTCCCTCCACCACCGCCACTTACTTATTCTGGCTTCTGTCCTTTTACAAATTCCAGTCCTGATGAAAGGTCCCAGCCCAAAACATTGACTCCTTACTCCTTCCATAGACGTTGCCTGATCTGTTGAATTCCTCCAGTGTTTTCTGTGTGGATTTCCAGCATCACAGAATCCCTCTTAAACACTTCTGTCGTATCTGTCTCCACCACCAACTTTGGCAGTGCATTCCAGGCACCCACTTCTCTTCTGTGTGGAAAAAAAAAGCACATCCCTTTGAACTTTCCCCACCTCACTTTAAATGAAGGCCATCTTTTTACCCTGGCGGGAGAATGATACCAGCTATCTAAACCAGGGGTTCCCAACCTCAGGTCCATGGATCCCTTCCTTAATGGTATTAGTCTATGGCATAAAAAAAGTCGGGAACCCCTGCTCGAAACCTGTGTGGATGAGTGTGTCCCTACAAAGACTTACTGTACATTCCCAAACCAAAAGCTGTGGATGAACCAGGAGGTGTGTCGTCTGCTGAAGGCTAGATCTGTGCCATTTAAGTCTGGCGACCCAGATCTATACCAGAGAACCAAGTATGATTTGAAGAGGGCTATTTCAAGGGCGAAGAGACAATTTCAAATGAAGTTGGAGGTGATATCGGATGTATGACAACTGGCAGGGTTTGCAAGACATTACTTCCGACAAAGTGAAACCCAATAATAGCATGAATGGCAGCAATGTTTCACTTCCAGATGAGCTCAACACCTTCTATGGCCACTTTGAAAGGGAGAATATAACTACAGCTGTGAAGATCCCTGCCGTACCCAGTAACCCTGTGATCTCTGTCTCAGAGGCCCATGTTAGGCTGTCTTTAAAGAGGGTGATCCCTTGCAGGGTGGAGGTTCCCACTTGCTTCAAAGAGGCAACAATTATACCAGTGCCTAGGAAGAATAATGTGAGCTGCCTTAATAACCATCACCCGGTAGCACTCACATCTACAATGATGAAATGTTTTGAGAGGTTGGTCATGACTAGACTGAACTCCTGCCTCAGCAAGGGCCTGGACCCATTGCAATTTGCCTATTGCCACAATAGGTCAACGACAGATACAATCTCAATAGCTCCTCACATGGCCTTAGACCACCTGGACAATACGAACACCTATGTCAGGATGCTGTTCAGCGACTATAGCTCAGCATTTGACACCATCATTCCCACAATCCTGATTGATAAGTTACAGAATCTGGGCCTCTGTACCTCCCTCTGCAATTGGATCGTCGACTTCCTAACTGGAAGGCCACAATCTGTGTGGATTGGTGATAACGTCTCCTCCTTGCTGACAATCAACACTGTTGCACCTCAGGGGTGTGTGCTTAGCCCACTGCTCTACTCTCTCCATACCCATGACTAGGCATAGCTCAAATACCATCTATAAATTTGCTGATGATACAACCATTGTTGATAGACTCTCAGATGGAGACAAGAGAGCGTACAGGAGCGAGATATTGCAACTAGTGGAGTGGTGTCGCAGCAACAACCTGGCACTCAACGTCAGTAAGGCGAAAGAGCTGATTGTGGACTTCAGGAAGGGTAAGACGAAGGAACATATACCAATCCTCATAGAGGGATCAGAAGTGGAGAAAGTGAGCAGTTTCAAGTTTCTGGGTGTCAAGATCTCTGAGGATCTAACCTGGTCCTAACATATCGATGCAATTATAAAGAAGGCAAGACAGCGACTATACTTCATTAGGAGTTTGAAGAGATTTGGTATGTCAACAAATACACTCAAAAACCTCTATAGATGTACTGTGGAGAGCATTCTGACAGGCTGCATCACTGGTATGGGGGAGCTACAGCGCAGGACTGAAAGAAGCTGCAGAGGGTTGTAAATTTAGTCAGCTCTATCTTGGGTACTAGCCTACAAAGTACCCAGGACATCTTCAAGGAGCAGTGTTTCAGAAAAGCAGCATCCACTATTAAGGACCCCCAGCACCCAGGGCATGCCCTTTTCTCACTGTTGCCATCAGGTAGGAGGTACAGAAGCCTGAAGGCACGCACTCAGCGATTCAGGAACAGCTTCTTCCCCTCTGGCATCTGATTTCTAAATGGACATTGAACCCATGAACACTACCTCACTTTTTTAATATACAGTACAATTGTTTCTGTTTTTTGCATGATTTCAATCTATGTATACTGTAAATTGATTTACTTTATTTATTATTATTATTTTCTTTCATCTTCTTCTTCTATATTGTGTATTGCATTGAACTGCTGCTGCAAAATTAACAAATTTCATGAAACGCGCCGGTGATAATAAACCTGATTCTGATTCTGATTCCGAAACCAGTTGACGCTTCTCATAGTTCTGTAAACACGTTTCAGATCCCAAGGGGTCTTGGTGGGTGTGCGTGGATACTCCCTCCTTTGTGGAATCTAGAACCGTGGTTACTGCTTAAAGATCGGGGGTCACCCATGTTAGGCAGTTTGCATGGTAGATTTACAGACCAGCGATCTGGGTTCAATTCTGCTGCAGTCTGTAAAGAGTTTGTATGGCTTTCCTACGACCGTGTAGGTTTCCTCTGGGTGTTCCTGTTTCCTCCCACATTTTAAAGGCGTTTGGGTTTGGGTTAGTAGATTGTGGGCGGGCTGCATTGACGCAAGAAGCATGGCGACACTTGCAGGTTGCCCCCAGCATATCTTGAATTGTGTTGACTGTTGACGTAATAGATACATTTCACTGTCTGTTTCAATGTACATGTGGCAAATTTAACTATTCTTTACATTTAGATCTTTGACTACAATGAAGCCTAATCTTCAACCGGAATAAAGATAATCTAATCTCTGAGGGTTGTGAATCTTTGGAATTCTGTACCTTAAGGAGTCCTGGAATATTTTCAGGCAATTCTGGATTAATTGCGGGGATAAGAACATAAGAAATAGGAGCAGGAACAGACCATCTGTGTCGCCATTCAATAAGATCATGGCTGATCTGACCATGGACACATCGCCACCTACTTCCCTTTCCCCCAAAACTCTCAATTCCCTGACTACACAAAAATCTATCCAACCTTCTCTTAAATATATTTACTGAGGTAGCTTCCATTGCTTCATTGGGCAGAGAATTCCACAGATAAGCCACACTTTGGGAAAAGCAGTTCCTCCTCATCTCCGTCCTAAATTTACCCTCCCGAATCTTGAGGCTATGTCCCCAAGTTCTAGCCTCACCTACCAGTGGAAACAACTTTTGTGCCTCTATCTTATCTATCCCTTTCATAATTTTATTTGTTTCTATAAGATCTCCTCTCGTCCTTCTGAATTCCAGCGAGTACAGACCCAGGCGACACAATCTCTCGTCAAATTCTAACCCTCATCTCTGGAATCAACCTGGTGCACCTTCTCTGCACCAACTCCAAAGCAAGTATACCCTTCCTCAAGTAAGGGGCTGCGGCGTCATTTACAGCGACGTCAAGTAAGGGGCTGCGGCGTCATTTTCGTCAGGACTCATGTTTCTGACGAAGGGTCTCGGCCTGAAACATTGACTGTACCTCTTCCTACAGATGTTGCCTGGCCTGCTGCATTCACCAGCAACTTTGATGTGTGTTCCCTGCCAAGATTGGTATGGCTTGGATTAGGCAGGACGGCAGTGTAGCAGTTAGTGAAATCACTTTACAGCACCAGCAATCACTGACCTGGGTTCAATTCCAACCACTGTCTGTAAGGAGTTTGCACACTCTCCCTGTGACCTGTGACCATGTTTCTTCTGGGTGCTCTGGTTTCCTCCCACATTCCAAAGATGTACGGGTTGGAGCTAAAGCTGTGGGCATGCTATGTTGGTGTCAGGGGATTGAGAACACTGGTGAGCTGCCTCCAGCACAACTGACGTGTTGCACTGTGTGTTTCAATGCACATGTGACAGATAAAGCAAATCTTCATCTTTAAAGGGACAGTCCAGTTGGATGTCCAGTTGGTTACTTTCGGCTGGGATTCGGAGGGAAACGGGGACTGTAATGTTTCGTGGAGGGGTTTTAATGGTAGGGCCTTCCCACCCCTGAAATGGCTGGCCTCTGACCTGTTCTTCCCTCTACCCCTGCACTTGACAGATCGCACGAGAGGCCGAGGCTGCTGTCTTTCACCATCAGCTGTTCGAGGAGCTCCGGAGGTCGATGCCTCTGACCCGTGACCCCACCGAGGTCACTGCCATCGGCGCAGTTGAGGCTTCCTTCAAATCATGTGCTGGGGCCATCGTGGTGCTGACCAGGTCTGGCAGGTAAGGGGAGAACGCCCAGCCCCACCCAGAGGTAGGGGAGGCGAGGGGGGCTGTGGGAGGAATGGTGAGGAGGGAACACAGCACGGTTAGATGGGCTGTGACGAGGAAGGACTGGGAAAAGGACGCTGAGGAGGAAGTAGCCTGGGAGGGGCAGTGAGGAAGCGGTGCCCTGACGCGGTGGGTGAATGAGGTTGGAGCACCACCCTGCAAGGGCGAAACAGTCAGAAGGGAACCCTGTGCTATTGGTGGGGGGGCAATGAAAGGGGAGCACTGTGAGAAGGGAGTGTCGTACTGCGGGAGGAATGGTGAGGGGGAGCTCTCTGCTGTGGGAGGGAAGGTGAGGGAGCTCTCTGCTGTGGGAGGGAGGGTGGGGGAGCTCTGTGGTGTGGGAAGGAAGGTGAGGGAGCTCTCTGCTGTGGGAGGGGGACGGTGAGGGAGCTCTCTGCTGTGGGAAGGAAGGTGAGGGAGCTCTGTGGTGTGGGAGGGAAGGTGAGGGAGCTCTCTGCTGTGGGGGGGACAGTGAGGGAGCTCTCTGCTGTGGGGGGGACAGTGAGGGAGCTCTCTGCTGTAGGAGGGAAGGTGAGAGCTATCTTATGTGGGAAGGAAGATGAGGGAGCTCTCTGCTGTGGGGGGGGCAGTGAAGAAGGAACTGTGCTGTAGGAGGGGCAGTGAGATGTCTGTTCAGTGTCTCGTTGACATATTTGGGATCTTGCGGTGGTGAGATCCAGATAATGGAGCCTCATTGGCTGTTGGGGCTGCTGTGAGGTGGGTGATATATAAATGTAGTTGGGATTCCCAGTGAGCTGGAAGTGCAGAGGCCAGGCTCTGAAACACTCCGTAGGGGTGATGACTCTTAAACCCTCTCCCCTTCACTCCCCCACTCTGTCTCTGACAGGACGGCCCAGCTGGTGTCCAAGTACAGACCTCGAGCACCCATTATCGCCATCACCAGGTGTGAGCGAGTGTCCCGACAAGCTCACCTGTACCGTGGGATCTTCCCTGTCCTGTACCGTCAGGAGAACCAGCTGTGGGCTGAGGATGTTGACCAAAGGGTCAACCTGGCAATTCGCATTGGTAATAGGACGCTGGGAGTGACCCTCGTCCCGGGAGTGTGTGATGGGAGTGTGTGGAATAAGCTTCACTCTGTGTCTGACCCCGGGAGTGTGTGATGGGATGGTGTGGAGGGAGTTTCACTCTGTGTCTGACCCCGGGAGTGTGTGATGTGACGGTGTGGAGGAAGCTTCACTCTGTGTCTGACCCCAGGAGTGTGTGATGGGACGGTGTAGAGGGAGTTTCACTCTGTGTCTGACCCCGGGAGTGTGTGATGGGACGGTGTGGAGGGAGTTTCACTCTGTGTCTGACCCCGAGTGTGTGTGATGGGACAGTGTAGAGAGAGTTTCACTCTGTGTCTGACCCCGGGAGTGTGTGATGGGACGGTGTGGAGGGAGTTTCACTCTGTGTCTGACCCCGGGAGTGTGTGATGGGACAGTGTAGAGGGAGTTTCACTCTGTGTCTGACCCCAGGAGTGTGTGATGGGACAGTGTGGAGGGAGTTTCACTCTGTGTCTGACCCCGGGAGAGTGTGATGGGACAGTGTAGAGGGAGTTTCACTCTGTGTCTGACCCTGGGAGTGTGTGATGGGACAGTGTAGAGGGAGTTTCACTCTGTGTCTGACCCCGGGAGTGTGTGATGGGACGGTGTGGAGGGAGTTTCACTCTGTGTCTGACCCCGGGAGTGTGTGATGGGACAGTGTAGAGGGAGTTTCACTCTGTGTCTGACCCCGGGAGTGTGTGATGGGACAGTGTAGAGGGAGTTTCACTCTGTGTCTGACCCCGGGAGTGTGTGATGGGACGGTGTGGAGGGAGTTTCACTCTGTGTCTGACCCCGGGAGTGTGTGATGGGACAGTGTAGAGGGAGTTTCACTCTGTGTCTGACCCCGGGAGTGTGTGATGGGACGGTGTGGAGGGAGTTTCACTCTGTGTCTGACCCCGGGAGTGTGTGATGGGACGGTGTGGAGGGAGTTTCACTCTGTGTCTGACCCCGGGAGTGTGTGATGGGACAGTGTAGAGGGAGTTTCACTCTGTGTCTGACCCCGGGAGTGTGTGATGGGACAGTGTAGAGGGAGCTTCACTCTGTGTCTGACCCCGGGAGTGTGTGATGGGACGGTGTGGAGGGAGTTTCACTCTGTGTCTGACCCTGTCCTGGTGAGTGTGAGGGTTGAGTTGTCCTGGGTGTTTCAGTAACCTGTCCCATTTTGCCTTTCAGCTAAAGCCCGGGAGTTTGTGCAGGTTGGCGACGTGGTGATTGTTGTCACCGGCTGGCGGTCTGGCCCAGGGGCCACCAACATCATGAGAGTCGTGGCCGTACCCTAAAGTGTGGCAACTGAACTCTCACCTGACCTTCTCTCACCAAACTCTTGCCTCTTCGGGATGCAGGCTTCAAAATCCGCTGGTAACATGAATAAAACACCTTCCCTGTCCGCTGATGTCTGTGGCCCTTTTGATTGTCCCTGCCCTGTCTCCCAGAGAGAACTAGCACCCCAGCAATAGGGAATTACGGGTGGCTCCTGTGTGATGCACAAAGTGTTTGGAGTTTGTTTCGATGTGTGTGTGTGTGTGCCCGTGCCCACACTGAAACAGGCCCTTTGGCCCAACTTATCCATGCTGATCAAAGTGACTTGCTGAGCTGGTCTCATTTGCCTGTACTTGACCCATATCCCTTCAAATCTTTCCTATCCACTTATGTATTCTTAAAAAAACATTGGAATTGCATCAACTTCTGGCAATTTGTTCCACATCCCCACCTGTGTGTGGGTGTGTATGTGTGCTTGTATCTTTGTTCCTGTGTGTCTGCCTCTGCATCTCTCACTGTATGTGTGTCCGTATGAATTTCTGTATTCGTGTGTGTGTGTGTGTGTGTACTTACGTAACCCCATCGCCCCTACTGGGACATATGCCGCCGATAGTAGTTCGCCCGAGTCTTCTGCACTGGACCAGTATTTCAAGTTGTCTCCGGGTGTAGCCCATCTCGAAGGTCCCTCTTCTCCTCGGGTTGAGGTCTTTGGAGCTTATGTAGCCGTCTCTGTAGTTCTGGGTTTTTACTGGATGGATTTGCTAGCGCCATGCCCAGCCCTCCTCCTTTGGCAGCGGGGTTAGGGAGCGTCCACGGTGTTTGTGTGTGTTTCTATATTTGTCGATGTATTTGTGTGTCTCTGTATGTACGTCCATCTCTCACTATGTGTCCATGTGTGTGTGTGTGTGTGTGTGCTTAAGTGTCTCTGTGTGTATATGTGTGTATCTCTCACTGTGTATCTGAGTAGGTCTGTGTGTGTGTGTGTGTGTGTGTGTGTATCGCTCCCCTGCACACCCAAAGGGTGTGTATTGGAAAACCCAGGCTCCCAAAGCCCCAGGTGCGTGTAGCTGTAACCACAGCAGCCGCGGTAGCTAGAGCAGGAATGAAAGAGCTTGGATCTTGAGTTGCTCAGTATTAGCGAGGAAGTTGGAGGGTTTGCAGGACCCAGGGGAGTCCGGTCGAGGCAGGGAGCTGGGGGGGGGGGGGCGGGGGCGGGGGTGGTGGAGCAGTACACTAGGTGGCAGGCTGTCCCCACACTGGAACCACTGCGCAGGAAGCCGTCTGGGCCATCCCCGCAACTTGTATATACCAGCCAACCCATTGCCCCCACCACCCACCTCCCCAACCCAGCATCCAGTCCACTCGAGATCTGGGCTGTCGTTCCCAGAGGAGGGGCAGCATGGTGGAAGAGAGGTCTCATCAGTAAAGCAGCACCCTGCCCCAACTCCCTTGGATTCAGTTCCTTCCTAAGCAGCCCGGGTTCTCGCTCCCCATTATTGCTCAGTGACCTTGGGATGAGAGAAGGGGCAATCAGCCAGTGTTCTTGTTCCTTGTCACTGCCCAGTGACTCTGGGGTCAGAGAGGAGGGAACCAGCCAGGGTTCCTGTTCCCCGTCCCTGCCCAGTGACCCTGGGGTTAGAGGGGGAGGAGGAAATCAGGGTTCCTGTTCCCCGTCCCTGCCCAGTGACCCCAGGATCAGAGATAGAGAGGGAGGGAATCAGACAGGATTCCTGTTCCCCATCACTGCCCAGTGACCCTGGGGTTAGAGGGGGAGGAGGGAATCAGGGTTTCTGTTCCCTGTCCCTGCCCAGTGACCCCAGGGCTAAAGAGAGAGGGAATCAGCCAGGGTTCCTGCTCCCCATCACTGCTCAGTGACCACCCCCCCCCCACCCCAGGGTCAGAGAGAGGGAGAGAGAGAGGAGGGAATCAGCCAAGGTTCCTGTTCCCCATTATTGCCCAGTGGTCCCTGCCCCTGACCCATGTGTTCTCCCACTTCAGACTGCAGTGTTCGATAAAACAGTGGGATTTGGTCAATCACTGCTGATTTGTAGGCGTACTAGACGCTTTTGTGTTTATTTACATGGTTTTGCTGTTACAAAGATCTTTTTTTAAATTTCTGAATCAATTATATACAACAGGTAAAATAAAAAAAAATCTCCCCTGCAGTATGAACCCTACCAGCTATGTACACAGAAAGATTAAACATTAAAAAAAAACGTGTGTGCGCCAGAGAGAATGTTTGGGGTGGGGAGGAAGGGGGGCGTTAATGCACATGAGCGACCATGCCTGGGGTGGCTGGGATCTTCGCAAGGTCCAAAGACCCTTGTTCCCAGCTAGACCCCGAAACCATCCACTGGCTACCTCACCCTGAGGCTTCGTCACCCGGGTAGGAACCCTAAGTGAGGTAGGCTGTGCCCGTCCTGAAACAGTTCACTGTTAGCAATCCCCAGAGGCTCGACAACCCTCGAATGTATCTCCTCCATAATGGGCCTTCTCCCTCCCGTCCTGTTCTTTCCTCTTCTCTCCTCCGCCCCATCCTCTTCAACCCCCGGGCTATAGGGCACATCCATGTTGATGGGGAAGGAAGGATTTTGACCTCTGAGGGATTTGCCAGCTTAAAGACTATGACTGGGGTTGGGGGCCACAAGGTGGGGAATCTGGCTGTTTCACAGCTGGGGTAAGGTTACAGGGCGAGCCTTTCGAGCTGTCCATGCCTACAAAGCAGTCTGTCACGTCTCATGGACTGAGAGTTGTCTCATCCTGGTACCACACCAATCTTTTTGGAACCAATGTTTTGGCTGTGGGCACACTCTCCCAGCCCGGAGGGCCTGGGCTCTCCATCAGATCAAAGCAAGGTTTCCCAAATCCCAGGAAACGGGAAGCTGGAACCTGGAGTGAAAAAAAAAACAAAATTCTGGAGGATCTCAATGGGTCAGGAGTGAGGGCCTCCAGCTGGAATGCCAACTGTTCCTTTCCCTCTACAAATGCTGCTTGGCTCAACGAGTTTCTCCACCAGATTTTTTTTTGTGTGTGTGTGTTCAACTGAGTTGCAGCCTTGCCTGTTAACAGTTCAGCAGACCGGGAGTCACATCTGTGTATATGCATGTGACCATATGTGTGTACCTGCCTCTGATAGCTCGTCCAAACCACTGGTGTCTGGGCTGTGTGATGTACATGTGCTCATGACCTGTCTGTGTGTACAAACTTTCTAGTAGTTATGCTCCCATTGAGACTGTGTGTGGGCTGTGTATTGCCTGTCGATATGTGTGTCCATGTATGTATGTGATACTGTTTCTATGTATGCTTGTGTGTTACTGCATGTGTGTGACTCTATACGCGTGTCTGTCTGGTTCACTGTGTCTGTCAGTTCTGCTGAAGTGTCTCGGCCTGAAACATCGATAGTACTATTTCCCAAAGATGCTGCCTGGCCTGCTGAGTTCCTCCAGCATTTTGTGTGTGTTGCTTGGATTTCCAGCATCTGCAGATTTTCTCTTGTTTGTGTCTGTCAGTGCCTGTGTGTGTGTGTGTGTGTGTGTGTGTGTGTGTGTGTCTGTTAATGCCTGTGTGTGTGTCTGTCTGTGTGTGTGTGTGTGTCTGTGTGTGTGTGTCTGTCTGTGTGTGTGTGTGTGTGTGTGTCTGTCTGTGTGTGTGTGTCTGTCTGTGTGTGTGTGTGTCTGTCTGTGTGTGTGTGTCTGTGTGTGTGTGTCTGTGTGTGTGTGTGTCTGTGTGTGTGTGTGTGTGTGTGTGTGTGTGTGTGTGTCTGTGTGTGTGTGTGTGTGTGTGTCTGTCTGTGTGTGTGTGTGTGTCTGTGTGTGTGTGTCTGTGTGTGTGTGTGTGTGTGTGTGTCTGTCTGTGTGTGTGTGTCTGTCTGTGTGTGTGTGTGTGTGTGTCTGTCTGTGTGTGTGTGTCTGTCTGTGTGTGTGTGTGTCTGTCTGTGTGTGTGTGTCTGTGTGTGTGTGTCTGTGTGTGTGTCTGTCTGTGTGTGTGTCTGTGTGTGTGTGTGTCTGTGTGTGTGTGTGTGTGTGTCTGTGTCTGTCTGTGTGTGTGTGTGTGTGTGGGGATGTTTTACCAGCAGCAGTGGACAGGTTTTCCCTCGAGCCCCCTGCTCCCTGTTCTGCCCTACTTGAGCCACCAAGCCATCACTCACCCCCCCTGAACCTCTCTCATTGCCCCCGGCTGACATCAGACCCTTTCAGCTGGCTGGGCACAGCCTCCTGTTGCTGGGTCACTGCTTCCTGTTGGACCCACTTCCCTGACCAGCAGCTCGAAGGTGATTTCAGGGTGAACCAGGGCAGTAAACTCAGAGCCTGTAGAGGGAATGGAGGTGGGGATGGTGTTTTGGGAGATGACTGTGGACCCTACCCCGGAAAAGGGGCAAGGAAGGGGTCTGCAGGCGGACACACGTTACATTCTATCTACAGACAGCACAACCACCGAACACAGACACCACGGTGTACAACACGCCACACACACCCACACACACATCCACACGCCCACACACACACACGCACACACATGTTGGTTGGAAGCCCCTCTCGCCAACCAAAGCCCATTGGGAGGGGACAGTCGGTTTCAACAGGGACTGGGACTCCACTTCCCACCACCCGGTCCTGGGAGAAAGAAGGGCTCTGGCCAGCCGCATTCAGCCCAGGACGGTGAAGGGGGAAAATCACCAGGGCTGCCCCTCCCGAGGGCTTCTCACTATCTGGTTGCAGCGCTAGACACCGGCTGGACATAGGATGTCTGCGTGGGAACTCCTCGCCCCCACCTCCACCCACGCCCAGTTATCACTCTATCACCTCTCTCCTCATCCTCTCTCTCCTTTGCTTCTCTCTGTCCCTCCTTATCTCCCTGTATTTATCGTTCCTCTCTCTCCCCATCCCCTTTTGCCTTCTATCCCTCCCCTTGCTCTTTCTCCTTCTATCCCTCCTCTTTCTATTTCTTTCTCCTCTCTTTCTCCTTCTACCTCTCCTCTCTTCTTCTTTCTCCTCCCTCTGGTCTCCTCTCCAGGATGGGAGGACCGGCTCCTGGGCCCAGTGTATGGATGCTTCGGTTGGGAGGCGAGAACATCTCCCGCTGACAGTCCCATTCGCCCCTCCGGGGCAGCTCCCTGTCCTCCCTCCCCCCTCCCCCTACATGTTGGATGGCAGTTTGGGGATCTCCGCATCGGGCTCTGAGCTGAAGGTAACCGAGCCTTTCCGACCCGGTCCCGACTCCTTGACCGTCGGCCCACCACGGGCCCCTGGGCCGCCAACACGGCCCAGCAGGGCAGAGACGGAGGCGGAAGAGAGCTGGGCGATGTTGCCCGCCGATTTGCGGGCCAAGGGAGCTTGCTCCCGCTCGGCCGGGAGTGAGGATGCCTTGTGAGGCAGGGCGGGCTGGGAGGCGGAGAGGGGTCGGGCCCCCTGGCTCAGGCCCTGGCCTCCAGCCCTTTGGCCCGGCTGCTGGGCGGTGAGGCTGGGTGAAGCGGCTGGAGGCTGCCCGGGGACCCCGGCCACCCTGGACAGGCTATAGTGGAAGGTTTTGGCAGAGAGGGGGCTGTGGGCCGGGCTGCTGCCCCCCACTTGTTGCAGCAACGAGGCCGAACCTGATGGGGCTCGTGGCTGCCGGGCCTTTGGGACATCGGGCCCTGGGGAGCCTGCTGACGGGGTCTGTGCCCGAGAGGCACCTGCCGAGGTCTGCTGTGGGGGCCGGCGAGCTTGCTTGGGCTGTGCACTGTCGACGGGGAGTGGGGCTGGGGGCAGGAAGATGGCAGCGGGCAGGTTGTGCTGGTGGGTGAGGGCAATGGCGACCGAGGTGGTGGCAGCCGCCGTTTGGAGCGGGGCATGCACCAGCGGTGCCCAGATGAGCGGCTTGCCGCGCAGCTCCTGTGCCGCGTTCATCAGCTGGCGCTCCTGTATGCTATGCGCCATGTCCCGGTCGTGCTTGACAATCTGCTGGATGATCTCGTTGTCCCGGTGATTGATGGAGCCCGAGTTGGAGCCTTCTGCTCCCTTGCGCAGCAGCACTGAGTTCTTCTTGCCTAGGGTAGAAGGGAGGGGAAAGGGAGGAGGTGTGGAGAGAGAGTAGGGAGGAAGGAGAGGAGGGGAGGGAGAGAGAAATGGGAGATGGAAAGGTGAGGGAGAGAGTGGGTTTGAGGAAGAGCAGGGAAAGTAGATGGAATGGGAGAGGGGGTGGGGGGAAGAGAAAGGGAGGGGGAGCAAAGGGTAGAGGTGAGGGTAAGGAGGGAGAGAAGGAGAGAACACACAGGCAGAGTTTCTGAGAGGGGGGTATGAGAAGCATAGTGGTCGACACTCAAGAAGCAAATGAACGGCAACTCACTATCATCATCACGATCTGGTACGATTCCATACTAAAAGGTCAAGTTTATTGTCATACACACATGCACAGACATGAAAAACTTAGCATCATGGGTACATATTATCAGATAAGCTCACAAGAAAAACGTGAACAACCTTTACAAGAAAGAACACAATGTGAGTAAAAACAAAGTCCATTTTAGTGCAAAATGTTGCTAAACTCTGGCAATAAGGATCGCACAGGATGGTTCAAGAGCCAAACGGTTGGAGAGCAGTTGCTGTTGAACCTGCTGGTGTGGGACCTCGGACTTCATGCATAGATGTAAGAAGTTACAAAAAGTTCAAGTTCAACGCAAAAAAAAAAGATTTACAAAATCCTGAGGGAGAGGTTAGACAGGCTGGGCCTTTACTCCTTGGTGTGTAGGAGACTGAGGGGTGATCTCTTCAGAGGGGTGTAGTTAGGGTGAACCATCTTTATTCCAGGGTCGGGGAATCAAAAACTAGAGGAAGTAGTTTAAAAGTTGAAGGTGAAAGGTTAACTAAGCTCTGAGGAGCAGAATTTTGTACACATCAGGCAATTGATACGAGGAACCCAGCTCGAGGAAATCTGCAGATGCTAGAAATCCAAAGCAACACTCGCAAAATGCTGGAGGAACTCAGCAGGTCAGGCAACATCTATTTCTCTTTCTCTTTCACCAATCAACTTCCCAGCTCTCTCTTCACCCTCCTCCCCATCTCCCGGTTTCACTTATTCCCTGCCAGCTTGTGCTTTCTCCTCCCCCTCCACTTTCTCACTCTGATTTCTCTCCTTCCTTTCCAGTCCCGAAGAAGAATCTTGCCTGTTCACTCTTTTCCATAGATGCTGCCTGATCTGCTGAGTTCCACCAGCATTTTGTGTGTGTGTTGATTGGGAACCAGCTACCAGGGGAAGTGGTTGAGGCAGGTACAATAGATACATTTAAGAAATATGTGGACAGGTATATGGATGGCAGGAATTTGAAGGGATATGGGTCAATTGTTGGGAAATGGGATTAGCTTGAATAGACATCTTGTTTGGCATGGACACTTGTGGGCTCAAGGGCCTTTTTTCTGTGCTATACAGCACTTTGATATCCCTCCTCACCGTTGGTAATACCTACAGGAGGCACTGCCTCAGGAAGGATCCATCCATCAAAGACCCCCACCATTTTTTGGTCACCAAATTACAGGAAGGATATAAATAAGGTTGAAAGGGTGCAGAGAAGGTTTACAAGGATGTTGCCGGGACTTGAAAAACTCAGTTACAGAGAAAGGTTGAATAGGTTAGGACTTTATTCCCTGGAGCGTAGAAGAATGAGGGGAGATTTGATAGAGGTATATAAAATTATGATGGGTATAGATAGAGTGAATGCAAGCAGGCTTTTTCCACTGAGGCAAGGGGAGAAAAAAACCAGAGGACATGGGTTAAGGGTGAGGGGGAGAAAAGTTTAAAGGGAACATTAGGGGGGGCTTCTTCACACAGAGAGTGGTGGGAGTATGGAATGAGCTGCCAGATGAGGTGGTAAATGCGGGTTCTTTTTTAACATTTAAGAATAAATTGGACAGATACATGGATGAGAGGTGTATGGAGGGATATGGTCCGTGTGCAGGTCAGTGGGACAAGGCAGAAAATGGTTTGGCACAGCCAAGAAGGGCCAAAGGGCCTGTTTCTGTGCTGTAGTTTCTATGGTTCTATCCACGCCATGCCATCTTCTTGCAGCTCCCATCCGTCAGGATATGCAGAAGCCTGATGTCCTACTCCACCAGGTTCTTGGACAGCTACATCCCATCCACCATTCAATTCTTGAACCATCCAGCACAACCCTAATTACCAGCTTAGCAACACTATGACCACTTCAATCACTTTGCACTGAAATGGGACTTCTTTTGTTCTTTCTTGTAAAAATTGTATATATTTTATGTTTTTTTTTTCCTTAGGAGTTCTCTGCTTTATATGATGCTATGTTTCTGTGCAACTGTTGCAAGTACCATTCTCATTACATGTGTATATGGCAATAAACTCAGTTTTGACTTTAACAGGCAGGTCAGGTGTGAGTTCATTTTAATAAAGGGAGTGTTACGGGTAAGGTAGATGGACCTGGTTCCACACACTGCTGATGTAGTGTCAATGATCTGGATGAGAATAAAAGTCTGCAGCTGGCATATCAACAGTGAAGCTGGTAATCAGGATTTACAAGGGGATCAGTTGAGTAAATGGGCCGAGGAACGGCAAATGGAATTTAATTCAGTAAGTGCAAAGTGTCACATTTTAGGAAGGCAAATGAAAGTAGGACTGAGGAGGATTGTTGACTAGAGGGGCTAAAGAGCACAGGGACAAAGTTTGCTGAAAGTGGTATGGAGATAGATAGGATGGTGAAGAAGAATTCTGAAACACAGGCCTTCATTGGTCAGGGCACTGAGTAGAGAAGTTAGGATATTTATGTTGCAGTTGTACAAGATGATGGTGAAGCTGCATTTGGAATATTGTTTTCAATTGGTCATTCTGTTATAGGAAAGATGCCACGAAGCTGGAAAGAGTGCCGAGGAGAATTACAAGGAAGATGCCAGACTGAGTTATGGGGTGAGGTAGAGCATGCGTAGGACACCAAAGAGTGATCTTATAGAGGTGTATAAAATCATGAATCATGAAGGACCTAGATATGGTGAACTTTTTCCCAGGGTTGGAGAATCAAGAACTAGAGGGTACGGGCTTAAGGCAAGAGGGGAATGATTTAATAGAAACCTCAGGGGCAACTTTTCCAGACAGAGGGTGGTCAGTATATTAAACAAGCTGCTAGGGGAAGTTATTGAGGCAGATACATATAATATGTAGATAGACTGGAAAGGTTTAGAGGGCTATGGGCCAAATATGGGCAAATGGAATGGACTTCGATAGGAATCTAGGTTGACGTGGACCAGCTTAGTCAAAAGGGGCTGCTTCTATGCTGAATGACCCCACGACTAATCCAGGTTCTATAATGTGGAGAAGAAAAGCTCCAATCTCAAACCTCTACAGCTATTGACACTCATGGTTTACTTCAGGAGTAAACCCCGAGGAAAATCCGGAGCTGGAGTCCCTAAGGCAGTCCACTTGGAGTTCAACGTTGACTGGCAACTCTCGCAATACCTCTGGTGCCAAACTGTTTTGGTCTCTGCTGTTCCTTTGGATTCCTCAGCGGCATGGTGAGGTGGAGCCTGCTGCACGGGCAACAGCTTGTTCTCCATATCATACTGCCCTGGCTTACATAGACAACTAGGATACAACATCCATGGTCAACCCCAATCAGCTGAGGGCTTACTAACAATGCTGTGGCCATTACAGAGATCTGAGGGGTGTTTGATGGCTCTGGACCTGTACTCACTGGAAATTGGAAGAATGAAAAGAGATATCATTGTACCCTACTGAATATTGAAGGACCCAGATAGAGTGGAGGTGCAGAGGATGTTTCCTATAGTGGGAAAGTCCAAGACCAGAAGGCACAGCCTCAGAGTAGAAGGACGTCCCTTTAGAAAAGAGATAAGGAGAAATTTCTTTAGCTGGAGGGTGGTGAATCTGTGTAATTCATTGCCACAGACGGCTGTGGAGGTCAAGTTATTGAGTATATTTAAAGTGGAGGTTGATAGCTTCTTGATTAATAGGGGTGTCAAAGGTTCTGAGGAGAAGATAGGAGAATACAGCTGAGAGGAATAATAAATCAGCCATGATTTGGCTTGATGGGCCAAGTGGTGATTTGGTCCAATTCTGCTCCTATGTCTTATGGTTGAAGGACTGGCAGGTCTGGCAGCTCAATGTTCCAGGGATCAAATGGATTAGACATGATAGAGAGGGATGTGAAAGAGAGGTGGGGGAGTTTTGTGTTACTGATCAGTGAGGATATCACAGCAGCACTTAGAGAGGATGTCCTCGAGGACTTATCCAATGAGGGTAGAGCTCAGGAATAAGAAAAGTGCAATCACTTTTATGGAATTATAGGCGTCCCAATAGCCAGCGAGAGGCAGAGGAACAGATAGGTACGCTGATTATGAAAGGATGCAGTAGCAACGGGATAATTGTTGTGGCTGACTTAAATTTTCCCAGCATTAGCTGGGGCTCTCTCAGTGCTGGAAGGTTAGAGGGGCCGAAAGTGTTAAGTGCATCCAGAGGGCTTCTTAAGATAGGTTAGCTTTATTTGTCACGCACGAATTGAAACACACGATGAAAGGTGTTGTCTTGCGGCCATATCCAACACAATCTGAGGATGTGCTGGGGACACTACAGCAAGTGTCGCCAGGCTTCTGGTGCCAGAGATAGCATGCCCACAACTCACTAACCCTAACCAATATGCCTTTGGAATGTGGGAGGAAACCAGATCACCCGGAGGAAACTCATGCAGTCACAGGGAGAACGTACAAACTCCTTACAGATACTGGTGGGAATCAAACCCTGATCTTAAGGCTGGTGCTGCAAAGCGTTACATCAACCATACACTATTGTCCTGCCTTAGTATCTGGACAAATCATGTGGATAGTTGAACCAGGGAAAAGGCCACACCAGACATTGTTTTGGGGAGTGAGCCTGGACGGGTGATCAAATTTTCAATGGAAGAGCATTTTTTTTGAAGCTTTCAGATATCTATGGATGAGGATAAGACTGGACTTGGGGGAAAGTCTAATTACAATGATATTGGGCAGAAGATGGGGAGAGCAGATTGAAAACAACCATTATTGGGCAAATCCACATCTGATGTTCTTTCCAATATGGTGCTGGCGATATATGGCAACTTTATGTGGGCAGCTCACAAAACTACTAGAATTTTATCTTCTGAACTGTTATTGCTGCAATCTGCAGCCTGGAATTTCTCTTTAAGAAGCATACTTTTGAACCATCTCGTCAATCTTTGTTATTTATTGTTCTTAATAAATTCTATTATATTTCTTTATTTTCCCATAAATGCTCGCAAGAAAATTAATCTCAGGGTAGTATATGGTGACAAAGGGATACTTTGATAACAGATTTACTTCGAGCACTGACATGGAAGTCATTTAAAGGTCAACTTGTCAGAATTCAGGACCAACATGTTCCTGTGAAGAAGAAGAGACAAGGATGGCAAGGTTTGGGAAATATGGATGACAAGAGATGTTGTATATTTAATCAAAAGGTAAAGGAGGCTCATGTAAGGTTTAGGAAACTGAAATCAGACAGGGCCCTTGAGAAATTTAAAGGAAACAAGGAATCAAGAGGGCTAAATGGGCCATGAATTGCCCTTGTTGAGTAGGATTAAAGAGGTGCCACGTAAACATTGCAGTTAGTGTGATGCTATTACAACTTGGAGCATTGGAGTTCAGAATTCAATTTCAGCATCTTCTGGAAGAAAGTTTGTACTTTCTTCCCATGGGTGTGTGGGTTTCCTCTGGGTTCTCTGGTTTCCCCTCACATTCCAAAGATTTACGGGTTAGTAGGTTAATTGGTAACTAAACTATCCTGTGATTAGGTGCAAACAACAGGAATTCTGCAGATGCTGGAAATTCAAGCAACACACATCAAAGTTGCTGGTGAACGCAGCAGGCCAGGCAGCATCTGTAGGAAGAGGTACAGTCAACGTTTCAGGCTGAGACCCTTCGTCAGGACTAACTGAAGGAAGAGTGAGTAAGGGATTTGAAAGTTGGAGGGGGAGGGGGAGATCCAAAATGATAGGAGAAGACAGGAGGGGGAGGGATGGAGCCAAGAGCTGGACAGGTGATTGGCAAAAGGGGATACAAGAGGATCATGGGACAGGAGGTCCGGGAAGAAAGACAAGGGGGGGGACCCAGAGGATGGGCAAGAGGTATATTCAGAGGGACAGAGGGAGAAAAAGGAGAGTGCGAGAAAGAATGTGTGCATAAAAATGAGTAACAGATGGGGTACGAGGGGGAGGTGGGGCCTTAGCGGAAGTTAGAGAAGTCGATGTTCATGCCATCAGGTTGGAGGCTACCCAGACAGAATATAAGGTGCTGTTCCTTCAACCTGAGTGTGGCTTCATCTTTACAGTAGAGGAGGCCGTGGATGGACATGTCAGAATAGGAATGGGATGTGGAATTAAAATGTGTGGCCACTGGGAGATCCTGCTTTCTCTAGCGGACAGAGCATAAACTGGGAGACTGCTTTGCTGAACATCTACGCTCTGTTGATAGTTGATAAACAGTTATCAATAGTTAGAATAAACAGTTGATAGTTCGGGCCGCGACTCTTCATCAGGACTGGAAAGGAACTGGGAAGAAGCCAGGATAAGAAAGTAAGGGGAGGGGAAGTAGTACAAGCTGGCAGGTGATAGGTGAACTACAGGAATTCTGCAGATGCTGGAAATTCAAGCAACACACATAAAAGTTGCTGATGAACGCAGCAGGCCAGGCAGCATCTCTAGGAAGAGGTGCAGTCGACGTTTCGGGCCGAGACCCTTCGTCAGGACTAGTCAGGTGATAGGTGAGACCAGGTGAAGGGGAGGGCGAGTGGATAGGGGGAGGGTGAAGTAAACAGCTGGGAGCTGATAGGTAGAAGAGGGAAAGGATTGAAGAAGAAGGAATATGATAGGAGACAGGAGTGGACCATGAGAAAAAGAGAAGGAGGGGAAATTATTGGAATAAGAACAGAACCAACTGCTAAATGGAATGACTCATTAGGAATAGTCAACACGGGGAAGGGGGGAAATCGTGTCCTTGAGGTGACAAAGATGGTTGTTGAGGGTAGAGCAGTGGATGTTGCTTACATGCACCTTAGTGAAGCTTTCAACAAGATCTCTCATGGTAAACTGAAGCAGCAGGTCCGTGATGACTTGGTGGATTGGATCCAACATTAGCTTGGCTATAGAAGATAAAGGGCTGTGGTGAAGAGGTGTTATGCTGACTGGAGCTCCGTGACTAGTGCCAGGTCCTCAGCTACTTGTGATACATATCCACACTGTTTGGACAAGAATGTAGTTGGGCTAATCTGTTAAGTTTGCAGATGACAGAAACGTTGGTGGAATTGAGGTTAGTGAAGATGAAGGGTATCACAGCAGTGTGGTGTTTAGCACAATCGTTAACCATCACCGATTAGGGTTCACTTCCCACCGCTGTCGGTAAGGAGTTTGTACGTTCTCCCCACAGCTGCATGGGTTTCCTCTGAATGCACTGGTTCCCTCCCACAGTCCAAACACGTACGGGTCAGGGTTAGTGAGCTGTGGGCATGCTATGTTGACGCTGGAAATGTGATGGCATTTGCGGGCTGCCCCCAGCACAACCTGGTTGGATTTGATGCAAACAAGGCATTTCACCGTATGTTTCAATGTAGATGTGATAAATAAAGCTAATCTTTTCTCCTTCTTTAATCTAGTGGTTAGCACAACACTATTATAGCATCAGTGACCTGGGTTCTGTTCTGCTACTGTCTGTAAGGAGTTTGTATGTTCTCCCGGTGACCGTGTCGGTATATTCTGGGTGCTCCAGTTTCCTCCCACAGTCCAAAGACGTACGATTAGTAGGTTAATTGGTCACATGGGTGTAATTGGGCAGCACGGGTTCACTCTGCCGATGGGCCTGTGACCGTGGGTTCACTCTGCCGATGGGCCTGTGACCGTGGGTTCATTCTGCCGATGGGCCTGTTACCATCCTGTATCGCTGATAAATAACTAGCCAAAGCATTCAGCAGGATCATTTGGATATGTGGGTGAAGAAGATGGAGTCTTATCTGGACAAGTGTGAGGTGTTGCACTTCAGGAGGTTAAGTATAAGGGGGAAGAGTACAGTTCATGACAGTGGGATGTTGGGGTGCAAATACTAGTTCCTTGAAACTGCCAACACAAGTACATAAGGCGTTAAAGAAAGCACACGGCAATCACGCCCTCATCACTTGGGATACTGAGTATAACAGTCAGGAAGTCAAGTTCAGCTGTATAAAACTTTGGTTAGGCACATTTAAGTGCTACGGTATGTGCAGTCTGGTCATGGCATTACAGGAAAGATATGGCAGCTATGGAGAGGGCTCAGAAGAGGAGTGAGCTGTAAGGAGAGTTTGACAAATTTGGGTTGTTTTCTCTGGAGCGTCGAGGTCCGAGGGGAGACCTGACAGTGGTGTATAAGGTTGTGAGAGGCGTGGATAGGGTAGATGAACAACCTTTCTCTCTTTACCAGGATGGAAAGGTCAAATACTCAAAGACATGCATTGAGGCAAGAGAGGGAACGTTTAAAGGAGACGTGCAATGTAACATGCACAAAGTGCTGGAGGAACTCTCGGCATCTTCATTTTCAGTCCCGATGAAGGGTCTCGGGAGAGGATTGAAGAGTTGACATTTCAGACCAAGACCCTTCATTGGGGCAGAGTTGTTTTTTTTTAAACGCACACGGAGTGGTGGGTTCCTGGAACAGGCTGATGGTGGGACAGATTGACAGCGGTGTTTAAGAGGCATTTAATCAGCAGGGAAGGAAAAGATATCGACAGCGGGTGGGAATATTTTGGATTGGCGTTGTGGTAGGCGCAGACAATGTAGGCCAAAGGGCCTGGTCCCGTGCTGTACCGTTCAGTGTTGTAATGGCCTCCTCATCTCCCGTGTAACAGACTCGACAGGCTGACTGGCCCTTGGCTCTGGGGTGGGGTTGGGGGACCGGAACGCACGGGAAGGGTCACGCAACCTGGAAAGTCGGCTGGGGTGCCATTGACCGTCCCTACCTATCCTGTTGAGCCGATCCATAGCGACGGTCTCGAAGGCACGCCTCATCATAGGGTACTCCTCTAACACCTCGTTGAAGTGATCGACGGACAGGGAGTAGAGCCTGCAGTAGGTGTCCGCACGCACACTCGCCGTTCTCCGGCCCCGGGTCAGCAGGCAGATCTCTGGGGTAGGGAGAAAGCAAGTCAGCTCTGTTCCATCGCTCAGTTCCCACATTCAGAACCCCCCTGCTCCATTCTCAGTGAGCCTGGCCCTCCTCATCTCCTCCCCACCCCCACAGTCAACTGGGAACATGTGCCTGTCTGCTTGTTTGTTCCCCGTGCCTCTGTTGGTCTGTCCGTCTCTCATCTTACAACAGAGATTACTGATCAAAAATACGTCAATAAAAACTCATTATTTTTATGAGCAACACTCAAAAACTGCTGGAGGAACTCAGCAGGTCATTTTGGCTTCTCGCCCCCTCCCCAACCCCACCTTCCTTTCCAGTTCTGAAGGAGGGTATCAGCCCGAAACATTGAATGTTTATCTACAAGGGGTGATTGATAAGTTCGTGGCCTAAGGTAGAAGGAGATGGGTTATACAGCTCTCATTACACGCACGTGCAGTTCAACTCTTTGAGTGATTATGCAGAACGTTTGAAGTTAACTCATCTCCTTCTACCTTAGGCCACAAACTTAACAATCACCCTGATGAGTTATTAACATCAAACTTTCTGCATAATCACTCAGAGTTGAACTGCGTGTGCATGTAACGAGAGCTGTATAACTCATCTCCTTCTACCTTAGACTGCAAACCTATCAATCACCCCTGCCTGTGGGCACTTTCTGGAGGTCCAAGATCCGTATGCTCCACGACCGCTGGATTAAGTGTGTAAATGTAGGAGGGGACTGTGCTGAAAAATAAATGTGCTGGGTTTTCTAAAATTGACTCCCTCTACCTTAGGCCACGAACTTATCAATCACCCCTGGTATTATAGATGCTGCCTGATCTGTTATTGCTTTGGATTTCCAGCATCTGTGTTTATTATCTGTAGGAACTTCGTTAAAATCCCTCACCATATAGGACGTGTCCTTTTCTCATTACTACCACCGGGGAGCAGGCACAGCAGCCTGAAGACCCACAATCAATTATTTAGGAACAGCTTCTTCCCCCCGGCCATAGGATTTCTGAATGGTCCATGAACCCATGGATACCACTTCTCAATTACTTCGTTTGCACTGTTTATTGAGTTCATAATCTATAGTCAGTGTATGTTTTGGCACTGTACTGAAACCGAAATACAACCGATTTCTTGTCATCCAAGACAGTTATTGTAAATTTGATTCAGGTTCTCTAATCCCTTAACAACCCCCCACCCCTCTGCCTCTGTGTATATGTCTCTCTCCGTGTGTGTGTCTGTCTGTCTGTCTTTCTTTTGCTTTTTAATCACTGTCTCACCTGTGTCTCTGTCTCGACCTCTCTCTCTCTGTCTGTCCCTACCCCTCTTTCTCTGTCTCTCTCTCACTCTCTCGCTTTCACTCTCTCCCTGTCTCCGTCTGTCTGTTTCTCCCTCTCCTTGTCTCTCTTTGTCTGTGTGTGTGTGTCTCCCTCTCCCTGTCTCTGTCTCTCTCTCTCTGTCTCTTACTGTCTTTCTCTCTGTCTCTATCTCTCTCTCCTCATCTCTCTGTCTCTGTCAATCTGTCTGTCTCTCTCTCTCCGTTTCTGTCTCTCTCTGTCTTTTTCTCCCTGTCTCTCTGTGTCTCTCTCTGTCTGCTTCTCTCTGTGTCTCTGTCTCTCTCTCTCTCTCCCCCAAGACTGATTACTTTACCATGAAAAAGCAGTGGATTTGAGTGAAATTTAAGCCCTCAGGCCAATCCCAGTTCTCCCTCCACCTTTAACTCCCACTCAGATGGCCCAATTCTGTCACGTGCTGGGTGGAGGGGTCCCTTGCTAACGCGGGTCGGGGGCAGATGGAATGGAGGGGGAGCAGGCCAAGCACCTCCAAAGTAGGAGCCGTCCGAGAGCTTGGTCTCCTTGCTTCCCTTGGTGAGAATGCTGACTACTCCGTGCTGGATGAAGTACATCTTCTTGCCCACCGTCCCCTCCCGCACAATGTAGTCGGCCGGCTGAAACACCTCGAAACGCAGCTTGGTCAACATGGCCGTCACAAAGTTGGGGTCAGCGTTGGCGAAGAGAGGCATGGTGGCTACCAGGTTCCGGCAGTTGAAGTTCACAATCTCCTGTGGGGAGGGACAGAGGCCCAGCCAGTCAGTGATGAATGTCCATGGGGCTGGTACTGTGGGGGGCTAACCGGGACTCGGGTGTTTACTCAGAGTGGGTGACAGGGACCGGGGTGTTAATTGTGGGTGGGTGATGAGACCAGTGTGTTTACTGAGGGTCGGCGATGAGGACCCGGGTGTTTACTGAGGGTCGGTGATGGGGACCCAGGTGTTTACTGAGGGTCATGGGGACATGGGTGTTTACCGAGAGTCAGCGATGGAGACCCGCGTGTTTACTGAGGGTCGGCAATGGGGACCCGCGTGTTTACTGAGGGTCGGTGATGGGGACCCGGGTGTTTACTGAGGGTCGGTGATGGGGACCCGCGTGTTTACTGAGGGTCGGCGATGGGGACCCGGGTGTTTACTGAGGGTCGGCGATGGGGACCCGGGTGTTTACTGAGGGTCGGCGATGGGGACCCGGGTGTTTACTGAGGGTCGGCGATGGGGACCCGGGTGTTTACTGAGGATTGGTGATGGGGGCCAGGCATTTATTTAGGCCAGTGCCTTTGTCTCCTGGGCTGGAGTGGTGCCTGTGTTCCCCATCCCGCCCCCATGGGTGCAGGTTCCTCTCCCCCATCCCGCCCCCACGGGTGCAGGTTCCTCTCCCCCGTCCCGCCCCCACGGGTGCAGGTTCCTCTCCCCCATCCTGCCCCCACGGGTGCAGGTTCCTCTCCCCAGTCACACCCCCACGGGTGCAGGTTCCTCTCCCCGATCACGCACCTCACGCAGAGGCACACTGAGCTCCCCCAGGATGTTCTCCTCGTCGAACATCTTGCCCTGGTAGCGGTGCTCGTAGTATTCGTGTATCCTCTGCCGCATGTCGGCGGGTAGCTTGTGGAAGGACATGTACTGCTCCACCTGCTTGTACTGTGGAGAGAGGGGGACGTGTCAGCGTCTGAACTCCGGCACTGGGATGGCCCTGGTACACTGACCCTGCACACCGGGAGAGTGACCAGTACCCGGCACTCGGGCACGGCCGGACACACGGCTCTGGCACACAGGCCTGCGTGCCGTACCCACACATTCTAATGCTGCCAACAGCCCACTGTCCAAGAGAACACACCACACTGTGTCTCTCTCTCCCCTCCCCACAGTCTCCACAACTGTTTCCCCAGTTCCTGCCCCCCTTCCTCATTCTCTGTCTTCTTTTTCCTGCCTCCTCCCTCCTCTTCCTTTCTCCCCGTTTCAATCTCACTGCATTTCTCATCGTTGCTTCCAGCCCCCCCTCTCCTTCACCCTCTCCTCAACCCATCTTTTCCCTGCCCATCGCTCCTTTCAATCTCTCTTGCTCTCTGCCCTCCGTCCTTTCTTCAACCCTTACTCCCCCACTAAACACCTCCCCTCTCCCACTTACCCCCTCCCCTTCTCCCCACATTGCCCTCCTCTCCTTGTGCCCTCTCTTTCACCCATTCTCCCCTCTCTTACTCTCTCTTCTCTCCTTCTCTTCCCCTCTCCCACCTTTTCTCACCCTCTTGCTGTCCTCACGTCCTCCCTCCTCACCCCACCTCAGCCAATTCCTCCTCTTTCCCCTCCTTCCACCTTCCCTTTATCAGAGCCCTCTCATCTCCCTCACCCCCTCTCACCCATCTCTACTGATTCTTCCTCTTCTCCTCTCTCCCTCCCTCCAACTCCCCCTGTCCCTCACCCTCCCCCTTGCTGATCAACTTCTGTCTTCCCTTCCTCTCCTTATCTCCCAAATCCCTGCCTTTCCCCCCTCCCTCTTTCCATCTCTGCTGCCTCCCCCTCTCCTTCCACGCCCCGTCTTTTGCCCACCCCTTCCCCTTCTCGCAACCCCCCACTTTCCTCCCCTCTGCCCCCTCCACCCCACCATTTCCCTTCCGAACCCCTCGCCCTCCCCTAATCTCCTGCCCTGTCCCTCTCTCCCCCCCCACCGCCCCTGGCTCCCTCCCCCTCGCCGGTTTAGCCCAACCCTGCCCACCTTCTCCTGGTACTGTCTCCGGGACGAGTCGAGGGACTGGATGAGTGCGGTGGCGTGGCCGATGAACATGGCATAGCAGGTGGCCCCCACGATCATACTGAGCATGGTGAGCCAGACGTCGGTCATGCCCTGGGGGGCCTGCTGCCCGTACCCGATGCACAGCATGTGGCTCATGGCCTTGAAGAGGGCGTGCGAGTACTGCTTCCCCCACGAGTCGTTCTGTCGGCAGTAGAGCGGCACGTCAGACAACAGCAGGACCACTGGACCCCTTCCAGCCCAGCCCACCTCTCACGCCTCACCCCCTCTGCCGTGCCACATCCCAGTGCAGGCCGACCCCGGGCTTCAACAGGGGAAGGGGGGGGTGGGATCTGACAGTACACCCAGAGTGAACTGACAGGTCAGTTCTGTAGTTCAGTCGCATCTGACACCTCATGTGTAGGTCAGTGTGGGAGAGTACAGCACAGGACCTGGCCCTTTATAGCACCATGCTAATTAAACTCCCAGCTAAATCCCTTCTCCCTACACAATCTCCATATCCCTCCATTCTCTGCTCATTTAAACACCTCGATTGTATCTGCCGTTCAAACACCCGCCTTTCCCTGTGTAAATAAAATTAACTTGCCCTATCCCGAATGCATGCCCTCTAGTGTCAGACATCTTGACTCTGGGAGAAAGATTCTGGCTGCCTACTCTAACCAATCCTCACAACACGCTGGAGGAACTCAGCCGGTCGGGCAGCATCTGTGGAAACGATTGACTGAAGTCCTTCGTTAGGACTGAACACCTCGTCAGGACTGAAGAGGGAGGGGGCAGACGCCCTATAAAGAAGGTGGGGGGAGGGTGTGAAGGACACCTGATACCTACCAGCCTTCTCCTTCCCACCCTCCCCCCCACCTTCCTTACAGGGCCTCTGCCCCTTCCCTCTTCAGTCTTGATGAACGATTCCGGCCCAAAACGTTGACCGATCGTTTCCACGGATGCTGCCCGACCTACTGAGTTCCTCCAGCGTGTTGTGAGTGTTGTTTTGACCCCCATCTGCAGAGTATTTTGTGTTTACTCTAACCAATCCTTTCATAATTTTAAACGACCATTAAGGACCCTCACCGTCACAATCTATTGACAAACATCAACTCATTCAGAACGCCGCTGCTAGACTTTCAACTAAAAGCAGGACAAGGGAAGCACGCCACTCCTATCCTAACTATTCTGCATTGGCTTCCTGCATCCTTTAGAATTGATTTAAAGTTCTCTTACTTGTTTTTAAAGCTCTCACTGGTCTGGGACTGGAGTACGCCACAGAATCTCTTCCAATTTATAATCCTGCTCGATCTCCTTCCGCTGATCTCTTAAGTTTAATCAATCGGATTCTTGAACGGACCTCTTGTACGACAAGATGGACAGTTGGCCCCACTATCTACCTCATTATGGTCTTGCATTTCACCATTTACCTGCAGTTTCTCTGTAGATGTTACACTTTATTCTGCACTGTTACTGTTTTGCTTTGTTCTCTCAGTGCTCTGTGTAATGGTCCTCTTATTGACTCTTAATTCTACAACAGCATCAGCTCTTTCAGCCCACGTGCCTGTGCTGACCAGGATGCCAATTCCAACTGATCCCCTCTCCCTCCCCTGATGCATATCCACCAACCCCTGCAACCACTGCCTCACTTTTTAATATTGAATGGAATGGAAAGGAATGGAGTTGAATTGAATTGAGTGGAGTGGAGTGGAGTGGAATGGAATTGAGAGGAGTGGAGTGCAGTGGAGTGGAATGGGATGGGATGGGGTGGGATGGGGTGGGGTGGGGTGGAATGGAGTGGAGTGGAATGGAGTAGAGTGGAGTGGAATGGAGTGGAGTGGAATGGAGTGGAGCGGGGTGGAGTGGAGTGGAGTGGAGTGGAATTGAGTGGACTGGGGAGGAGTGGAGTGGAGTGGAGTGGAGTAGAGTAGAGTAGAGTGGAGTGGAGTGGAGTGGAGTGGAATGGAATGGAATGGAATGGAATGGAGTGGAGCGGAGTGGGGTGGAGTGGGGTGGAGTGGGGTGGAGTGGGGTGGAGTGGGGTGGAGTGGGGTGGAATTGAGTGGACTGGGGAGGAGTGGGGTGGGGTGGAGTGGAGGGGGGTGGAGGGGGGTGGGGTGGAGTGGAGTGGAGTGGAATGGAGTGGAGTGGAGTGGAATGGAAAGGAATGGAGTTGAGTGGAGTGGAGTGGAGTGGAGTGGGGTGGGGTGGGGTGGGGTGGGGTGGGATGGGATGGGATGGGATGGGATGAGATGGGATGAGATGAGATGGGATGAGATGGGGTGGGGTGGGGTGGGGTCGGGTGGGGTCGGGTGGGGTGGGGTGGGGTGGAATGGAGTGGAGTGGAGTGGAGTGGAATGGAGTGGAATGGAATGGAGTGGGGTGGGATGGAGTGGGGTGGGATGGGATGGGATGAGGTGGAGTGGAGTGGAGTGGAGTGGAGTGGAATGAAATGGGGTGGAGCGGAGTGGAGCGGAGTGGAGTGGAGCGGAGCGGAGTGGAATGGAGTTGAGAGGAGTGGAGTGGAGTGGGATGGGATGGGATGGGGTGGGTGGGGTGGGGTGGAGTGGAGTGGAATGCAGTGGAGCGGAATGGAGTGGAGCGGAATGGAGTGGTGTGGAGTGGAATTGAGTGGAGTGGAGTGGAGTGGAGTGGGATGGAATGGGATGGAATGGAGCGGAGCGGAGTGGAGTGGAGTGGAGTGGAATGGGGTGGGGTGGGGTGGAGTGGAGCGGAGCGGAGCGGAATGGAGTAGAGTAGAGTAGAGTAGAGTAGAGTAGAGTAGAGTAGAGTAGAGTAGAGTAGAGTAGAGTAGAGTAGAGTAGAGTGGAGTGGAGTGGAGTGGAGTGGAGTGGAGTGGAGTGGAGTGGAGTGGAGTGGAATGGAGCGGGGTGGAGTGGAATGGAATGGAATGGAGCGGAGTGGGGTGGAATGGGGAGGAGTAGGGAGGAGTGGGGTGGAGTGGAGTGGAGTTGAGTGGGGTGCAGTGGGGTGGAGTGGGGTGGAGTGGAGTGGATTTGAGTGGAGTGGAGTGGAATTGAGTGGAGTGGAGTGGAGTGGAAATTGAGTGGAGTGGAGTGGAGTGGAATGGAAAGGAATGGAGTTGAATTGAATGGAGTGGAGTGGAGTGGAATGGAGTGGATTGGAGTGGAGTAGAGTGGAATGGAGTGGAGTGGAGTGGAGTGGAGTGGAGTGGAGTGGAGTGGAGTGGAGTGGAGTGGAGTGGAATGGAATGGAATGGAAGGGAGTAGAGTGGAGTGGAGTGGAGTGGAATGGAATGGAATGGAAGGGAGTAGAGTGGAGTGCAGTGGAGTGGAGTGGGGGGGGTGGAATGGGGAGGAGTAGGGAGGAGTGGGGTGGAGTGGAGTGGAGTTGAGTGGGGTGGAGTGGGGTGGAGTGTAGTGGACTGGGGTGGAGTGGAGTGGAGTGGAGTGGAGTGGAGTGGAATGGAGTGGGGTGCAGTGGAATGGAGTAGAGTGGAGTGGAGTGGAATTGAGTGGAGTGGTATGGAATGGAATCGAGTGGAATGGAGTGGAGTGGAGTGGAATTGAGTGGAATTGAGTGGAGTGGAGTGGAATTGAGTGGAGTGGAGTGGAAATTGAGTGGAGTGGAGTGGAGTGGAAATTGAGTGGAGTGGAGTGGAATGGAAAGGAATGGAGTTGAATGGAGTGGAGTGGAGTGGAATGGAAAGGAATGGAGTTGAATGGAGTGGAGTAGAGTAGAGTAGAGTAGAGTAGAGTAGAGTAGAGTAGAGTAGAGTAGAGTAGAGCGGAGCGGAGCGGGGCGGAGCGGGGCGGAGCGGGGCGGAGCGGGGCGGAGCGGGGTGGAGCAGAGTGGAATGGAGTGGAATGGAATTGAGAGGAGTGGGGTGGAATGGGGAGGAGTGGGGTGGAATGGGGAGGAGTAGGGAGGAGCGGGGTGGAGTGGGGTGGAGTGGAGTGGAGTGGAGTGGGGTGCAGTGGAATGCAGTAGAGTGGAGTGGAGTGGAATTGAGTGGAGTGGAATGGAATGGAATTGAGTGGAGTGGAGTGGAGTGGAATTGAGTGGAGTGGAATTGAGTGGAGTGGAGTGGAATGGAAGGGAATGGAGTTGAATTGAGTGGAGTGGAGTGGAATGGAGTAGAGTGGAGTGGAGTGGAGTGGAATTGAGTGGAGTGGAGTGGAGTGGAATTGAGTGGAGTGGAGTGGGGTGGAGTGGAATTGAGTGGAGTGGAATGGAATGGAATCGAGTGGAGTGGAGTGGAGTGGAATTGAGTGGAGTGGAGTGGAATTGAGTGGAGTGGAGTGGAATGGAAGGGAATGGAGTTGAATTGAGTGGAGTGGAGTGGAATGGAGTGGAGTGGAGTGGAGTGGAATTGAGTGGAGTGGAGTGCAGTGGAATGGAGTGGAATTGAGTGGAGTGGAGTGGGGTGGAGCGGAGTGGGGTGGAGTGGAATGGAATGGAATCGCGTGGAGTGGAGTTGAGTGGAATGGAAAGGAATGGAGTTGAATTGAGTGGAGTGGAGTGGAATGGAGTGGAGTGGGATGTGATGGGATGGGATGGAATGGAGTGGAGTGGAGTGGAGTGGAGTGGGGTGGGGTGGAGTGGGGTGGGGTGGAGTGGGTTGGAGTGGAATGGGATGGGATAGGGTGGGGTGGAGTGGAGTGGAATGGAGTGGAGTGGAATTGAGTGGAGTGGAGTGGGGTGGAGTGGAATTGAGTGGAGTGGAGTGGGGTGGAGCGGAGTGGGGTGGAGTGGAATGGAATGGAATCGCGTGGAGTGGAGTTGAGTGGAATGGAAAGGAATGGAGTTGAATTGAGTGGAGTGGAGTGGAGTGGAGTGGGATGTGATGGGATGGGATGGAATGGAGTGGAGTGGAGTGGAGTGGGGTGGGCTGGAGTGGGGTGGGGTGGAGTGGGTTGGAGTGGAATGGGATGGGATAGGGTGGGGTGGAGTGGAGTGGAATGGAATTGAGAGGAGTGGAGTGCAGTGGAGTGGAATGGGATGGGATGGGATGGGATGGGGTGGGGTGGGGTGGGGTGGAATGGAGTGGAGTGGAGTGGAGTGGAATGGAGTGGAGTGGAGTGGAGTGGAGTGGAGCGGAGCGGAGTGGAGTGGAGTGGAGTGGAATGGAATGGAATGGAATAGAGTGGAGCGGAGTGGAATTGAGTGGAGTGGAATGGAATGGAATTGAGTGGAGTGGAGTGGAATGGAATTGAGTGGAGTGGAGTGGAATGGAATGGAATCGCGTGGAGTGGAGTTGAGTGGAATGGAAAGGAATGGAGTTGAATTGAGTGGAGTGGAGTGGAATGGAGTGGAGTGGGATGTGATGGGATGGGATGGAATGGAGTGGAGTGGAGTGGAGTGGAGTGGGGTGGAGTGGGGTGGAGTGGAGTGGAGTGGAGTGGGGTGGGGTGGGGTGGGGTGGGGTGGGGTGGAGTGGGGTGGAGTGGGTTGGAGTGGGTTGGAGTGGAATGGGATGGGATAGGGTAGGGTGGGGTGGAGTGGAGTGGAATAGAGTGGAATGGAATTGAGAGGAGTGGAGTGCAGTGGAGTGGAATGGGATGGGATGGGATGGGGTGGGGTGGGGTGGGGTGGGGTGGAATGGAGTGGAGTGGAGTGGAATGGAGTGGAGTGGAGCGGAGCGGAGTGGAATGGAATGGAATAGAGTGGAGCGGAGTGGAATTGAGTGGAATGGAATGGAATGGAATCGAGTGGAGTGGAGTTGAATTGAGTGGAGTGGAGTGGAGTGGTGTAGAATGGAGTAGAGTGGAGTAGAGTGGAGTAGAGTGGAATGGAGTGGAGTGGAGTGGAATTGAGTGGAGTGGAGTGGGGTGGAGCGGAGTGGGGTGGAATGGAGTGGAATGGAATTGAGAGGAGTGGAGTGCAGTGGAGTGGAATTGGATGGGATGGGGTGGGGTGGGGTGGAGTGGAATGGAGTGGAGTGGAGTGGAGTGGAGTGGAATAGAATGGAATGGAATGGAATGGAATGGAAGGGAGTAGAGTGGAGTGGAGCGGAGTGGAATGGAATGGAATGGAAGGGAGTAGAGTGGAGTGGAGTGGAGTGGAGTGGGGGGTGGAATGGGGAGGAGTAGGGAGGAGTGGGGTGGAGTGGGGTGGAGTGGGGTGGAGTGGGGTGGAGTGGGGTGGAGTGTAGTGGAGTGGGGTGGAGTGTAGTGGAGTGTAGTGGAGTGTAGTGGAGTGGGGTGGAGTGGGGTGGAGTGGAGTGGAATGGAGTGGAATGGAGTGGGGTGCAGTGGAATGGAGTAGAGTGGAGTGGAGTGGAATTGAGTGGAGTGGTATGGAATGGAATCGAGTGGAGTGGAGTGGAATTGAGTGGAGTGGAGTGGAGTGGAGTGGAAATTGAGTGGAGTGGAGTGGAGTGGAAATTGAGTGGAGTGGAGTGGAGTGGAATGGAAAGGAATGGAGTTGAATTGAGTGGAGTGGAGTGGAGTGGAGTGGAGTGGAGTGGAGTGGAGTGGAGTGGAGTGGAGTAGAGTAGAGTAGAGTAGAGTAGAGTAGAGTAGAGTAGAGTAGAGTAGAGTGGAGTAGAGTGGAGCAGGGTGGAATGGAGTGGAATGGAATTGAGAGGAGTGGGGTGGAATGGGGAGGAGTGGGGTGGAATGGGGAGGAGTGGGGAGGAGTGGGGAGGAGTAGGGAGGAGTGGGGAGGAGTGGGGAGGAGTGGGGTGGAGTGGGGTGGAGTGGGGTGGAGTGGGGTGGAGTGGGGTGGAGTGGGGTGGAGTGGAGTGGAGTGGAGTGGAGTGCAGTGGAATGCAGTAGAGTGGAGTGGAGTGGAATTGAGTGGAGTGGAATGGAATGGAATCGAGTGGAGTGGAGTGGAGTGGAATTGAGTGGAGTGGAGTGGAATGGAAGGGAATGGAGTTGAATTGAGTGGAGTGGAGTGGAATGGAGTAGAGTAGAGTAGAGTAGAGTAGAGTGGAGTGGAGTGGAGTGGAGTGGAGTGGAGTGGAATTGAGTGGAGTGGAGTGGAATTGAGTGGAGTGGAGTGGGGTGGAGTGGAATGGAATGGAATCGAGTGGAGTGGAGTGGAGTGGAATTGAGTGGAGTGGAGTGGAATGGAAAGGAATGGAGTTGAATTCAGTGGAGTGGAGTGGAATGGAGTAGAGTGGAGTGGAGTGGAGTGGAGTGGAATTGAGTGGAGTGGAGTGGAGTGGAATTGAGTGGAGTGGAGTGGGGTGGAGTGGAGTGGGGTGGAGCGGAGTGGGGTGGAGTGGAATGGAGTGGAATGGAATGGAATCGCGTGGAGTGGAGTTGAGTGGAATGGAAAGGAATGGAGTTGAATTGAGTGGAGTGGAGTGGAATGGAGTGGAGTGGGATGTGATGGGATGGGATGGGATGGGATGGGATGGGATGGGATGGAATGGAATGGAATGGAATGGAATGGAGTGGAGTGGAGTGGAGTGGAGTGGAGTGGAATGGAGTGGGGTGGGGTGGGGTGGAGTGGGGTGGAGTGGGGTGGAGTGGGGTGGAGTGGAGTGGAGTGGGGTGGGGTGGAGTGGAGTGGGGTAGAGTGGGTTGGAGTGGAATGGGATGGGATAGGGTGGGGTGGAGTGGAGTGGAATGGAGTGGAGTGGAGTGGAGTGGAGTGGAATTGAGTGGAGTGGAGTGGAATTGAGTGGAGTGGAGTGGGGTGGAGCGGAGTGGGGTGGAATGGAGTGGAATGGAATTGAGAGGAGTGGAGTGCAGTGGAGTGGAATTGGATGGGATGGGGTGGGGTGGGGTGGAGTGGAATAGAATGGAATGGAATGGAATGGAAGGGAGTAGAGTGGAGTGGAGTGGAGTGGAATGGAATGGAATGGAAGGGAGTAGAGTGGAGTGGAGTGGAGTGGAGTGGGGGGGTGGAATGGGGAGGAGTAGGGAGGAGTGGGGTGGAGTGGAGTGGGGTGGGGTGGAGTGGAGTGGAATGGAGTGGAATGGAGTGGGGTGCAGTGGAATGGAGTAGAGTGGAGTGGAATGGAGTAGAGTGGAGTGGAGTGGAATTGAGTGGAGTGGTATGGAATGGAATCGAGTGGAGTGGAGTGGAGTGGAATTGAGTGGAGTGGAGTGGAGTGGAGTGGAATGGAAAGGAATGGAGTTGAATTGAGTGGAGTGGAGTGGAGTGGAGTGGAGTGGAGTGGAGTGGAGTGGAGTGGAGTGGAGTGGAGTGGAGTAGAGTAGAGTAGAGTAGAGTAGAGTAGAGTAGAGTGGAGTGGAGTGGAGTGGAGTGGAGTGGAGTGGAGTGGAGTGGAGCAGAGTGGAATGGAGTGGAATGGAATTGAGAGGAGTGGGGTGGAATGGGGAGGAGTGGGGTGTAGTGGAGTGGGGTGGAGTGGAGTGGAATGGAATGGAGTGGAGTGGAGTGGAGTGGAGTGGAGTGGAGTGGAGTGGAATGGAATGGAGTGGGATGCAGTGGAATGGAGTAGAGTGGAGTGGAGTGGAATTGAGTGGAGTGGAATGGAATGGAATCGAGTGGAGTGGAGTGGAGTGGAATTGAGTGGAATTGAGTGGAGTGGAGTGGAATTGAGTGGAGTGGAGTGGAGTGGAAATTGAGTGGAGTGGAGTGGAATGGAATGGAAAGGAATGGAGTTGAATTGAGTGGAGTGGAGTGGAGTGGAGTGGAGTAGAGTAGAGTAGAGTAGAGTAGAGTAGAGTAGAGTAGAGTAGAGTAGAGTAGAGTAGAGTAGAGTAGAGTAGAGTAGAGTAGAGTAGAGTGGAGTGGAGTGGAGTGGAGTGGAGTGGAGTGGAGTGGAGTGGAGTGGAGTGGAGTGAAGTGAAGTGAAGTGAAGTGAAGTGGAGTGGAGTGGAGTGGAGTGGAGTGGAGTGGGGTGCAGTGGAATGGAGTAGAGTGGAGTGGAGTGGAGTGGAATTGAGTGGAGTGGTATGGAATGGAATCGAGTGGAGTGGAGTGGCGTGGAGTGGAGTGGAGTGGAGTGGAGTGGAATTGAGTGGAGTGGAGTGGAGTGGAGTGGAGTGGAGTGGAAATTGAGTGGAGTGGAGTGGAGTGGAATGGAAAGGAATGGAGTGGAGTGGAGTGGAGTGGAGTGGAGTGGAGTGGAGTGGAGTGGAGTAGAGTAGAGTAGAGTAGAGTAGAGTAGAGTAGAGTAGAGTAGAGTAGAGTGGAGTGGAGTAGAGTGGAGTGGAGTGGAGTGGAGTGGAGTGGAGTGGAGTGGAGTGGAGTGGAGTGGAATGGAGCGGAATGGAGTGGAATGGAATTGAGAGGAGTGGGGTGGAATGGGGAGGAGTGGGGAGGAGTGGGGAGGAGTAGGGAGGAGTAGGGAGGAGTAGGGAGGAGTAGGGAGGAGTGGGGTGGAGTGGGGTGGAGTGGGGTGGAGTGGAGTGGAGTGGAGTGGAATGGAGTGGAGTGGAGTGGAATGGAGTGGGATGCAGTGGAATGGAGTAGAGTGGAGTGGAGTGGAATTGAGTGGAGTGGAATGGAATGGAATCGAGTGGAGTGGAGTGGAGTGGAATTGAGTGGAGTGGAGTGGAATTGAGTGGAGTGGAGTGGAGTGGAAATTGAGTGGAGTGGAGTGGAATGGAATGGAAAGGAATGGAGTTGAATTGAGTGGAGTGGAGTGGAGTGGAGTGGAGTGGAGTGGAGTAGAGTAGAGTAGAGTAGAGTAGAGTAGAGTAGAGTAGAGTAGAGTAGAGTAGAGTGGAGTGGAGTGGAGTGGAGTGGAGTGGAGTGGAGTGGAGTGGAGTGGAGTGGAGTGGAGTGGAGTGAAGTGAAGTGAAGTGAAGTGAAGTGGAGTGGAGTGGAGTGGAGTGGAGTGGGGTGGGGTGCAGTGGAATGGAGTAGAGTGGAGTGGAGTGGAGTGGAATTGAGTGGAGTGGTATGGAATGGAATCGAGTGGAGTGGAGTGGCGTGGAGTGGAGTGGAGTGGAGTGGAGTGGAATTGAGTGGAGTGGAGTGGAGTGGAGTGGAAATTGAGTGGAGTGGAGTGGAGTGGAATGGAAAGGAATGGAGTTGAATTGAGTGGAGTGGAGTGGAGTGGAGTGGAGTGGAGTGGAGTGGAGTGGAGTAGAGTAGAGTAGAGTAGAGTAGAGTAGAGTAGAGTAGAGTAGAGTAGAGTAGAGTGGAGTGGAGTGGAGTGGAGTGGAGTGGAGTGGAGTGGAGTGGAGTGGAATGGAGCGGAATGGAGTGGAATGGAATTGAGAGGAGTGGGGTGGAATGGGGAGGAGTGGGGAGGAGTGGGGAGGAGTAGGGAGGAGTAGGGAGGAGTAGGGAGGAGTAGGGAGGAGTGGGGTGGAGTGGGGTGGAGTGGGGTGGAGTGGAGTGGAGTGGAGTGGAATGGAGTGGAGTGGAGTGGAATGGAGTGGGATGCAGTGGAATGGAGTAGAGTGGAGTGGAGTGGAATTGAGTGGAGTGGAATGGAATGGAATCGAGTGGAGTGGAGTGGAGTGGAATCGAGTGGAGTGGAGTGGAATGGAAGGGAATGGAGTTGCAATGAGTGGAGTGGAATGGAATGGAGTAGAGTGGAGTGGAGTGGAGTGGAATTGAGTGGAGTGGAATGGAATGGAATCGCGTGGAGTGGAGTTGAGTGGAATGGAAAGGAATGGAGTTGAATTGAGTGGAGTGGAGTGGAATGGAGTGGAGTGGGATGGGATGGGATGGGATGGAATGGAATGGAGTGGAGTGGAGTGGAGTGGAGTGCAATGGAGGGGAGTGCAATGGAGTGGAGTGGAGTGGGGTGGAGTGGGTTGGAGTGGAATAGGATGGGATAGGGTGGGGTGGAGTGGAGTGGAATGGAATTGAGAGGAGTGGAGTGCAGTGGAGTGGAATGGGATGGGGTGGGGTGGGGTGGGGTGGAATGGAGTGTAGTGTAGTGTAGTGTAGTGTAGTGGAGTGGAGTGGAGTGGAGTGGAGTGGAGTGGAATGGAATGGAATGGAATGGAATGGAATGGAATGGAATAGAATGGAGTGGAGCGGAGTGGAGTGGAGTGGAGTGGAGTGGAGTGGAATGGAGTGGAATGGAATGGAATAGAGTGGAGCGGAGTGGAATTGAGTGGAGTGGAATGGAATGGAATCGAGTGGAGTGGAGTGGAATTGAGTGGAGTGGAGTGGAATTGAGTGGAGTGGAGTGGAATGGAAGGGAATGGAGTTGAATTGAGTGGAGTGGAGTGGAGTGGAGTGGAGTGGAGTGGAGTGGGGTGGAGTGGAATGGAGTGGAGTGGGATGGGATGGGATGGGATGGGATGGGATGGAATGGGATGGGATGGGATGGGATGGGATGGGATGGAGTGGAGCGGAGCGGAGTGGAGTGGAGTGCAATGGAGTGGAGTGGGGTGGAGTGGGTTAGAGTGGAATGGGATGGGATAGGGAGGGGTGGAGTGGAGTGGAATGGAGTGGAATGGAATTGAGAGGAGTGGAATGCAGTGGAGTGGAATGGGATGGGATGGGATGGGGTGGGGTGGGGTGGGATGGGGTGGGGTGGGGTGGGATGGGGTGGGGTGGGGTGGGGTGGGGTTGGGTGGGGTGGGATGGGGTGGAATGGAATGGAGTGGAGTGGAGTGGAGTGGAATAGAATGGAATGGAATGGAATGGAATGGAGTGGAGCGGAGCGGAGTGGAGTGGAGTGGAGTGGAGTGGAATGGAATAGAGTGGAGCGGAGTGGAGTGGAGTGGAGTGGAATAGAGTGGAGTGGAATAGAGTGGATTGGAGTGGAATGGAGTGGAATGGAATTGAGAGGAGTGGAGTGGGATGGGATGTGGTGGGGTGGGGTGGGATGGGATGGGATGGGATGGGGTGGGGTGGGGTGGAATGGAGTGGAGTGGAGTGGAATGGAGTGGAATGGAGTGGAGTGGAGTGGAATTGAGTGGAGTGGGATGGAATGGAATGAGTTGGCTGGGGTGGAGTGGAGTGGAATGGAGTGGAATGGAATTGAGAGGAGTGGAGTGGAGTGGAGTGGAATGGAATGGAGCAGAGTGGAGTGGAATTGAGTGGAGTGGAGTGGAATGGAATTGAGTGGAGTAGGATGGAATGGAATGAGTTGGGTGGGGTGGAGTGGACTGGAATGGAGTGGAATGGAATTGAGAGGAGTGGAATTGAGTGGAGTGGAATGGAATGGAGCGGAGTGGAGTGGAATTGAGTGGAGTGGAGTGGAATGGAATTGAGAGGAGTGGAGTGGGATGGGATGTGGTGGGGTGGGGTGGGATGGGATGGGATGGGATGGGGTGGGGTGGGGTGGAATGGAGTGGAGTGGAGTGGAATGGAGTGGAATGGAGTGGAGTGGAGTGGAATTGAGTGGAGTGGGATGGAATGGAATGAGTTGGCTGGGGTGGAGTGGAGTGGAATGGAGTGGAATGGAATTGAGAGGAGTGGAGTGGAGTGGAGTGGAATGGAATGGAGCAGAGTGGAGTGGAATTGAGTGGAGTGGAGTGGAATGGAATTGAGTGGAGTAGGATGGAATGGAATGAGTTGGGTGGGGTGGAGTGGACTGGAATGGAGTGGAATGGAATTGAGAGGAGTGGAATTGAGTGGAGTGGAATGGAATGGAGCGGAGTGGAGTGGAATTGAGTGGAGTGGAGTGGAATGGAATTGAGTGGAGTGGAGTGGAGTGGAAATTGAGTGGAGTGGAGTGGAATGGAAAGGAATGGAGTTGAATTGAGTGGAGTGGAGTGGAGTGGAGTAGAGTGGAGTAGAGTGGAATGGAGTGGAATGGAGTGGAGTGGAGTGGAGTGGAATTGAGTGGAGTGGAGTGGAATTGAGTGGAGCGGAGTGGGGTGGAGTGGAGTGGGGTGGAATGGAGTGGAATGGAATTGAGAGGAGTGGAGTGCAGTGGAGTGGAATTGGATCGGATGGGGTGGGGTGGGGTGGAGTGGAATGGAGTGGAGTGGAGTGGAGTGGAATAGAATGGAATGGAATGGAATGGAATGGAATGGAATGGAATGGAAGGGAGTAGAGTGGAGTGGAGTGGGGGGGTGGAATGGGGAGGAGTAGGGAGGAGTGGGGTGGAGTGGAGTGGGGTGGAGTGGAGTGGAATGGAGTGGAATGGAGTGAGGTGCAGTGGAATGGAGTAGAGTGGAGTGGAATGGAGTAGAGTGGAGTGGAATGGAGTAGAGTGGAGTGGAGTGGAATTGAGTGGAGTGGTATGGAATGGAATCGAGTGGAGTGGAGTGGAGTGGAGTGGAATTGAGTGGAGTGGAGTGGAGTGGAATGGAAAGGAATGGAGTTGAATTGAGTGGAGTGGAGTGGAGTGGAGTGGAGTGGAGTGGAGTGGAGTGGAGCGGAGCAGAGTAGAGTAGAGTAGAGTAGAGTAGAGTGGAGTAGAGTGGAGTGGAGTGGAGTGGAGTGGAGCAGAATGGAATGGAGTGGAATGGAATTGAGAGGAGTGGGGTTTAATGGGGAGGAGTGGGGAGGAGTGGGGTGTAGTGGAGTGGGGTGGAGTGGAGTGGGGTGGAGTGGAGTGGAGTGGAGTGGAATGGAATCGAGTGGAGTGGAGTGGAGTGGAGTGGAATTGAGTGGAGTGGAGTGGAGTGGAAAGGAAAGGAATGGAGTTGAATTGAGTGGAGTGGAGTGGAGTGGAGTGGAGTGGAGTAGAGTAGAGTAGAGTAGAGTAGAGTAGAGTAGAGTAGAGTAGAGTAGAGTAGAGTAGAGTAGAGTGGAGTGGAGTGGAGTGGAGTGGAGTGGAGTGGAGCAGAGTGGAATGGAGTGGAATGGAATTGAGAGGAGTGGGGTTTAATGGGGAGGAGTGGGGAGGAGTGGGGTGTAGTGGAGTGGGGTGGAGTGGAGTGGGGTGGAGTGGAGTGGAGTGGAGTGGAGTGGAGTGGAGTGGAGTGGAATGGAATGGAATGGAATGGAGTGGAATGGAGTGGAGTGGAGTGGAATGGAATGGAGTGGGATGCAGTGGAATGGAGTAGAGTGGAGTGGAGTGGAATTGAGTGGAGTGGAATGGAATGGAATCGAGTGGAGTGGAGTGGAGTGGAATTGAGTGGAATTGAGTGGAGTGGAGTGGAGTGGAAATTGAGTGGAGTGGAGTGGAATGGAAAGGAATGGAGTTGAATTGAGTGGAGTGGAGTGGAGTGGAGTGGAGTGGAGTGGAGTAGAGTAGAGTAGAGTAGAGTAGAGTAGAGTAGAGTAGAGTAGAGTAGAGTAGAGTAGAGTAGAGTAGAGTAGAGTAGAGTAGAGTGGAGTGGAGTGGAGTGGAGTGGAGTGGAGTGGAGTGGAGTGGAGTGGAGTGGGGTGCAGTGGAATGGAGTAGAGTGGAGCGGAGTGGAGTGGAGTGGAGTGGAATAGAGTGGAGTGGAATAGAGTGGATTGGAGTGGAATGGAGTGGAATGGAATTGAGAGGAGTGAAGTGGAGTGGGATGGGATGTGGTGGGGTAGGGTGGGATGGGATGGGGTGGGGTGGGGTGGACTGGAATGGAGTGGAGTGGAGTGGAGTGGAATGGAGTGGAATGGAGTGGAGTGGAGTGGAATTGAGTGGAGTGGGATGGAATGGAATGAGTTGGGTGGGGTGGAGTGGAGCGGAATGGAGTGGAATGGAATTGAGAGGAGTGGAGTGGAGTGGAGTGGAATGGAATGGAACAGAGTGGAGTGGAGTGGAAGGGAGTGGAGTGGAGTGGAGTGGAGTGGAATGGAATGGGGTGGAGTGGAGTGGAATGGAATTGAGAGAAGTGGAGTGGAATGGAGTGGAGTGGAGTGGGGTGGACTGGGGTGGAATGGAGTGGAATGGAGTGGAATGGAGTGGGGTGGAGTGGGGTGGAGTGGGGTGGAATTGAGGGGAATTGAGTGGACTGGGGAGGAGTGGGGTGGGGTGGAGTGGAGTGGGGTGGAGTGGGGTGGAGTGGGGTAGAGTGGGGTAGAGTGGGGTGGAGTGGGGTGGAGTGGGGTGGGGTGTGGTGGGGTGGAGTGGAATGGAGTGGAGTGGTGTGGAGTGGAGTGGAGTGGGATGGGATGGGATGGGATGGGATGGGGTGGGATGGGGTGGGATGGGGTGGGATGGGGTGGGATGGGGTGGGATGTGGTGGGATGGGATGGGATGGGATGGGATGGAATGGGATGGAATGGGATGGAATGGGATGGGATGGGGTGGGATGGGGTGGGGTCGGGTGGGGTCGGGTGGGATGGGATGGGATGGGATAGAGTGGAGTGGAGTGGAGTGGAGTGGAATTGAGTGGAGTGGAGTGGAGTGGAATTGAGTGGAGTGGAGTGGAATGGAATTGAGTAGAGTGGAGTGAAGTGGGATGGGATGGGGTGGGGTGTGGTGGGATGGGATAGAGTGGAGTGGAGTGGGATGGGATGGGATGGGGTGGCGTGGGGTGGGTTGGGGTGGGATGGGATGGGGTGGGATTGTGTGGGATGGGATGGGATGGGATAGAGTGGAGTGGAATGGAATGGAGTGGAGTGGAGTGGAATTGAGTGGAGTGGGATGGGATGGGATGGGGTGGGGTGTGGTGGGATGGGATGGGATAGAGTGGAGTGGAATGGAGTGGAGTGGAGTGGAGTGGAATTGAGTGGAGTGGAGTGGAATGGAATTGAGTGGGATGGGATGGGGTGGGGTGGGGTGTGGTGGGATGGGATGGGGTGGGATGGGATAGAGTGGAGTGGAGTGGGATGGGGTGGGGTGGGGTGGGGTGGGGTGGGGGGGATGGGATGGAGTGGGATTGGATGGGATGGGATGGGATAGAGTGGAGTGGAATGGAGTGGAGTGGAGTGGAGTGGATTTGAGTGGAGTGGAGTGGAGTGGAGTGGGATGGGATGGGGTGGGGTGGGGTGTGGTGGGATGGGATGGGATGGGGTGGGATGGGATGGGATGGGGTGGGGTGTGGTGGGATGGGATGGGATGGGATGGGTGGGGTGTGGTGGGATGGGATGGGATGGGTGGGGTGTGGTGGGATGGGATGGGATGGGTGGGGTGTGGTGGGATGGGATGGGATAGAGTGGAGTGGAATGGAGTGGAGTGGAGTGGATTGGGGTGGAGTGGAATTGAGTGGAGTGGAGTGGAGTGGAGTGAAGTGGAATGATCTTTATTGTCATTATACATAGGTACAATGAAACTCTGTTTGGCTTCCTCTCAGGCAATTAAATAAAGCGGTAGATAAAAACAAGACAGGAATAGAAAAACAGTATTAAATAGCTAAGTAGCAGAAAATAAGTTGCAGCAGGTCAAGAATATCACAGTATACTGTTAAATATATATTATTTCTGTTTTTGCACGATTTTTAATGTATTCAATATACGTATACTATAATTGATTTATTTTTTTCTCTCTTTTATATTATGTATCGCACTGAACTGCTGCTGCTAGGTTAACAAATTTCACAACACATGCCGGTGCTAACAAACCTGATTCTGATATCCAAATGCCTGTTTAAATGCATCTTGAATCTCTCTGCTGTATCTGTCTCCATCACCACCAGCCCTGACAGCACACGCCAGGCACCCACTACTCTCCGTACAAAATCAAATTTGCCCCACCCATATAACCATGTAACAATTACAGCACGGAAACAGGCCAACTCGGCCCTTCTAGTCCGTGCCGAACTCTTACTCTCACCTAGTCCCACCGACCATCTCCTTTAAACTTTTCCCCTCTCACCTTAAACCCATACCCTCTAACATTTGACATTTCCACCCGGGGGGTGTGGGGGACGTATTTACCCTATCGCACCTCTCATAATTTTATATACTGTATTTATGCACTAATTTTGCTTTCATTCTCTCCCAGTTCTGACAAAAGCATCTTCGACCTGAAATAATTTGACCTGTCTCTTCCTCCGTGGATGCTGCCCAACTTGTTGGATATCTCCAATATCTTTATTTTGTATTCCCAGCGCCTGTGGATTTTTGCTTGATTTTTCCACCCCCCCCCCCAACCCCCAGCACTTACCACCATGCGGTTGATGGAGACCCAGCAATCCTCTGGGAAGTCCTGGAGCATGGGAACAAGGAACTGGAGGCAGCCATCCCAGTGGCACAGCAAGAGCATCATCCCGATGAGGTTGACAATCCTCACCACTGCACTGGCTAGGTCGTAGGTCATGTGGAAAATCTGACGAATAGAGCAAGAGAGATGGTGAGGGTGGGTTCTTCAACCTGCCCTGTGATTGGTTGCCCACCGGTGGGTAGAGGAAGGGGTGACATGTTTGAGTCTGGCTGAGGAGTGAGGAATTGGAGAGGGGGCAGAGCAGGTTTACGAGGATGTTACAAGGTGAGGAAAATCGTCGCGATGGAGAAGAATTGGATAGGCTGGGCTGGAACAGATGAAGGCAAACTAAATTGGCATGGATAAGTTGTGAGGGTCCATGTAACAGGGTCTCACAGCACTAGCCCAGCTTCGATTCAGCCTCCAGTGCTGTCTGCGTGGAGTTTGCACGTTCTCCCAAGCCATACTTCTTGCTTAGTATTATACACAATTTCAGCATCACTCCCTAACACAAGAACCTCGCTCCAGACTTCCCCATTGGTGGAACATGGTCTGTCCCGTCAAGCGGTCAAAAGCAGACAACCACCACACCCCACCCACCCCGGACATCCTCTCTTCTCCCCTCTCCCATCAGGCAGAAGGTACAAAAGCCTGAATGCTTGTGCCACCAGGCTCAAGGGCAGCTTCTACCCGACTGCTGAGTGGTTCCCTAGTACAATGGACCGCACAATCTACCTTGTTCTGCCCTCATACCCACTGAGCTACCCACCGCCTAGCAACCCCAGCCTAATCACAGGACAACTTACAATGACCAACCGGTGCATCTTTGGACTATGAGGGGAAACCAGAGCACCTGGAGGAAACTCATGCACTCACGGGAACTTCTTAAAGACGGCGCAGGAAATGAACGTAATTTGGTGCGGCACGACTCGAAGGGCCAACTCCACACCATATCACTGAAGAAAATAAGTGAATGAAATACCTCAGCACATCACAGCAACCAGTTCCCCTCCACGGACTCTGTTTACACTTCTCGCTGCCTCAGTAAAGCAGCCAGTAGAATCAAAGACCCCTCCCACCCCGGACATCCTCTCTTCCCCCCTGTCCCATCAGGCAACACTGACCCTCAGGCTCGGGGACAACTTCTACTCCCACTGTTACCAGACCACTGAACAATAAGATGAACCCTCGACCTCACAATCTACCTCGCTATGATCTTGCACCTCATCGTCGACCCGCCCTGCACTTTCTCTGTAGCTGTTACGTTTTATTCCGCATTTTGTTATTGATTTACCTTGTTCTACCTCAATGCACTGTGTAACGATCTGATCTGTATGAACAAGACCAGCTTTCCACTGTATCATAGAATAAACCAGTAACAAGTCCAATTCCAGCAGGTGAACCGTCTCCCTCAGGTCTCGCCCACAGCCACTGAGGGATGTTTCGGGACGTGTGAATAAGGTCCCAAAGAAAGGGTATTTGATGCCTTTCACTGTGGTAAGAAAAGCAAATGGTCTAAATGAGTTTCGCCAGGCTAATTCCTGGGATGCGAGGCTTGTCCTATCAGGAGAGCTTGGGTCAGTACCCTTTAGAGTTTAGGAAAATGAAGGGTGATCTTATTTGATAGATTTAATTTGATAAGATCTTATTTGAAAGAGCCCGAATAAGAATAATAGGGTACCACAATGGTTCAGATGGCAGAGACCCAAATTTGAACCCGGCCCCCCGGTGCTGTCTATGTGGAGTTTGCATGTTTCCCTTTTAATAGTATCTCCCGATGACCTGGGGGTTGCTTGGTGTCGGGTCCGCTACTTTTCACATTATGTGTCAATGATCTGGATGATGGAACTGATGATTTTGTGGCCAGGTTTGTGGATGACACAAGGATAGGTGGAGGGGCAGGATGTTTTGAGGAAGCAGGGAGTCTGAAGAAGGACTTGGACAGATTGGGAGAATGAGCAAAGATGTGGGAGATGGAATGCAGTTTGGGCATGCACTTTGGTAAAAAGGAATAAAGGAACTGACTATTTTCTAAACCAGAAGCAAATTCAGAAATTGGAAGTGAAAGGGACTTGGGAGTCCTTGTGCAGGATTCCATAAAGGAGAACTTACAGGTTGAGTTGGTGGTGAGGAAGGCAAATGCAATGTTAGCGTTGATTTCAAAAGGACTAGAGTATAAAAGCAAGGATGTAGAAATATAGGAACATAGAAAATAGGTGCAGGAGTAGGCCATTCAGCCCTTCGAGCCTGCACTGCCATTCAGTATGATCATGGCTGATCATCCAACTCAGAACCCTGTACCTGCCTTCTCTCCAATACTCCCTGATCCCTTTGGCCACAAGGGCCATATCTAACTCCCTCTTAAATATAGCCAATGAACTGGCCTCAACTGTTTCCTGTGGCAGAGAATTCCACAGATTCACCACTCTCTGTGTGAAGAAGTTTTTCCTCATCTCAGTCCTAAAAGGCTTCCCCTTTATCCTCAAGCTGTAACCCCTCGTTCTGGACTTCCCCAACATCGGGAACAATCTTCCTGCATCTAGCCTGTCCAATCCCTTTAGAAATTTATACGTTTCAATCAGATCCCCCCTCAATCTTCTAAATTCCAGAGAGTACAAGCCTAGTCGATCCAGTCTTTCATCATATGAAAGTCCTGCCATCCCAGGAATCAATCTGGTGAACCTTCTTTGTACTCCCTCTATGGCGAGAATGTCTTTCCTCAGATTAGGGGACCAAAACTGCACACAATGCTCCAGGTGTGATCTCACCAAGGCCTTGTACAACTGCAGTAGTACCTCCCTGCTCCTGTACTCGAATCCTCTTGCTATGAATGCCAGCATACCATTCGCCAGATGTAATCTGTTATAAGTCATTGGTCAGACTGCACTTGGAGTATTGTGAGCAGTTTTGGGCCCCTTATTTAGAAAAGGATGTGCCGACAGATGAGGTTCACAAGAATTATCCTAGAATTTAAAGGGTTAATATATGAGGAGCGTTTGATGGCTCTGGGCCTGTGCTCACTGGAGTTTAGAAGATTGAGGGGAGATCTCATTGAAGACTACTGAATATTGAAAGGCCTCAGCAGAGTGGATGTGGAGAGGATGTTTCCAATAGCAGGGGCAGCCTCAGAATAGAAGGGTGCCCCTTTACAACAGAGATGAGGAGAGATTTCTTAAGACAGAGGGTGGTGAACCTGTGGAATTCAGCTGGCTGTGGAGGCCAAATCATTGGGGGCGTATTCAAAATGGTGGTTGATAAGCTTTTGATTAGTGATGATGTCAAAGGTTACAGGAAGAAGGCAGAAGAATGGAGTTGAGAAGGAAAATAAATCAGCCTTGACTGAATGTCAATTGGCTGAATGATCTAATTCTGCTCCTGTGTCATATGGTCTTGTTAATTGTTAATTGGCTACTGTAAGTTGCCCCTTTGGTAAGCTGGGAAGGGAAGATTATAGAGGGAGGGGATCATGAGGGAGGGGTTTGGATGGCGATGAGAAGCAATCCAGAGAGGCAGTGAAATCAGAAAGGGAGGTATTGGGGTGGGAAGAGAAGATCAGGGGAACTTTCTGGGAATTGGGAAGGGGAAGGAGTGAGGGATTAAGTTACAGATTCTTGCAGGGAGAGGAGAGTTTCAGAGGACCAACCAGCCAGCCTGTTCCAAGCTCGCTGAGCCCAGATGTTTACCTCCTCCCACTGGTGTATGTATCGTATTAGACGAGACAGGCGCAGGAGCCGGAGTAAGCTGAGGATCTTGGCGAATCTCACGATCCTCAGTGCCCTGGCTGTCTTGTAAACCTCAGAGTCCACCCTCGTCTCCAGGTCCACGATGAGGAAGACATAGTCGACAGGGATGGAGGAGACAAAGTCCACCAAGAACCAGCTCTTTAGATACTTCATCTTGATGGTGTGAGGGTCCAGGATGATCTCCGTATTGTCCTCCACCACGATGCCCGTCCTGAAGTTGAGCACCAGGTCAATGAGGAAGAAGGTGTCTGACACCACGTTGAAGACAATCCAGGGAGGGGTGTTCTCATCTTTGAAGAAGGTGATTCCCACTGGCAGGATGATCAGGTTCCCCACCATTAGCAGCAGCATGGCAAGATCCCAGTAAAACCTGCCGGAACAAGCATTTGATGTTAAGTGACAGTAAGCATACGGCCTTTGAATTTCCCATTTCCCACCTTCTGGTATTAGACATATTGATGCCAGGGAAAAGATACCAGCTGTCTAAATCTAACTATACCTTTCATGATTTTTCAAACATCTATCATGCCTCCCCTCACCAGCCACCGCTCCAGAGAAAACCCTATTACCCCAAAACTAAAGAGATAGTTCACCATTAATGGCAAGGCGTTTAACAGTGTTGAAGAGCTGAAGGATCCTGGGGTCCAAGTCCGTCGTTCTGAAAGTGGCTACAGAGTTTGATAGGGTGGTTAAGGAGGCATCTGGCACCCTCGCCTTTATTAGTCCAGAATTATACTTTATACTTTATTGTCGCCAAAACAATTGATACTAGAACGTACAATCATCACAGCGATATCTGATTCTGCGCTTCACACTCCCTGAATTACAAATATTAAATATTTAAAATAGTAAAAATTAGTAAATATTAAAAATTTAAATTATAAATCATAAATAGAAAATAGAAAAATGGAAAGTAAAGTAGTGCAAAAAAACCGAGAGGCAGGTTCGGATATTTGGAGGGTACGGCCCAGATCCGGGTCAGGATCCATTCAGCAGTCTTATCACAGTTGGAAAGAAGCTGTTCCCAAATCTGGCCGTACGAGTCTTCAAGCTCCTGAGCCTTCTCCCGGAGGGAAGAGGGACAAAAAGTGTGTTGGCTGCGTGGGTCGTCTCCTTGATTATCCTGGCAGCACTGCTCCGACAGTGTGCGGTGTAAAGTGAGTCCAAGGACGGAAGATTGGTTTGTGTGATGTGCTGCGCCGTGTTCACTATCTTCTGCAGCTTGTTCGGTCTTGGACAGGACAACTTCCATACCAGGTTGTGATGCACCCTAGAAGAATGCTTTCTACGGTGCATCTATAAAAATTAGTGAGGGTTTTAGGGGACAGGCCAAATTTCTTTAGTTTTCTCAGGAAGTGAAGGCGCTGGTGGGCCTTCTTGGCAGTGGACTCTGCTTGGTTGGACCAAGTCAGGTCATTTGTGATACTGACCTCGAGGCACTTAAAGCTTTTGACCTGTTCCACTTGCGCACCACCGATGTAAATTGGGTCGTGCGGTCTGCTACTCCTTCTGAAGTCAACAACCAATTCCTTCGTCTTGCTGACGTTGAGGGATAGGTTATTGTCTTCGCACCATGCCACCAGGTTCTTAATTTCCTCTCTGTGCTCAAACTCATCATTACCCGAGATACGGCCTACAATTGTGTCATCAGCAAACTTATATATTGAGTTTGATGGAAACTTGGCTACACAATCATGGGTGTACAGTGAGTACAGCAGGGGGCTGAGTACACAGCCTTGTGGGGCACTGGTGCTCAGATTAAGTACAAGAGCCAGCTTCAGAATCAGAATTATGTTTAATATCACTGGTTATCACTAAGTTGAAGGAAGATATGTTGGGGCAAGTTTTTTTTTTACACTGGGTTGTGGGCACCTAGAACTGCCAAGGATGATAATGTAGAAGAATACGATAGGGGCGTTCAAAAGACTATTAGATAGGAACATGAATTGTGCAGGGAATGATATTGAGTAGACATTTGATTACTAATTAAAAGTTCAAAGTATGTTTATCATCAAACTATGTATAAATTATTCAACCTAGAGACTTGTCTGCTCACAGGCAGCCACAAAACAAGAAACCAAGAAAGAACCCTTTAGGAAAAAGACGAAAGAGTGCAGCAAGAAAAAAAACACACACAAATTATGGAAGCAATAAAAGCAAGCAACAACATTCAGAATGAAGGTGAGTCTGTGAAAAAGAAGCTGGGAGCAGCCAGAGCAGGCCCGTAGTCTCAGCCTCTGTTCGTCACAGAGCGGGGCAAAATTGTCGTGGAGCTCACGGCCCAGAGCAGCCTCACCTCCTTAGCCTCAGAGCCGCAAAGAGCAGAGTAAACGTCTAATTACTAATTTAACTGGCTCAGCACAACGTGGCGGGCCGAATTGCCTGTTCCTAAGCTGTGGTGTCCTATGCTCTATTCCATCCAACCTCTCCTTGTGGCAGCTGCCCTCCATTCCTGGTGAACCCTCTCCACATTCTCCACATTCCTTCCTATAATCGGGCGACCAAGATTGAGATGAGGCCTGACCAGAGCTTTAGATCCCGTAGCTGCATTGTAACTTCCCTCATCTCGGTGCCTCGACTACAGAAAGGCAAGCATGTCACATGCGACCCAACAAAAGCTTGTGGTTCCACACCATGTCTTCTGACTCGGCACAATGCAGCCTTCCAGAGACCCCAAACCAACCTCTCCAGCTTCTGGTAACTTTGTCTGTCCTTCTGACTGTATCAGAAGTGGCCGTTTCTGCCGGCCATTACTTTTTGTTCTATCCATATCGTCTACCTCACTGGACAAATCCCACAGCCTCATTATTGGCTAGAATTAACAAAGAGGCATTAACAGAGGTGGGAGAGGGTGGGCAACAAAGAGGATATAGCTGTGACAGGGCAAGACCAGATGCGTTATTGAGAACTGCTTAGATTCTGTCCTGTTAGCTTCCAACCTGATGGCATGAATATCGATTTTTCCTTCCGGTAAGAAAAAATCCCCCCGCCCCCTTCATCTATTCCCTGCCCTGGTCCTGTATCTTTTCTCACTTGCCTATCACCTCCCCCTGGGTGCCATCCTCCTCCTCTTTCTCCTATGGTCCACCCTCTTCCCCCATCAGATTCCTTCCTTTCCAGCCCTTTACCTGTCCCACACACCTGACTTCACCTATCGCCTTCTAGCCAGCCTCTTTCCTCTCCCCTCCCATCTTTTTATTCTGTCGCCTCCCCCCCCCCCACTCAAAAGACAATAGACAATAGGTGCAGGAGTAAGCCATTCGGCCCTTCGAGCCAGCACTGCCATTCACTGTGATCATGGCTGATCATCCACTATCAGTATGCAGTTCCTGCCTTATCCCCATAACCTTTGATTCCGCTATCTTTAAGAGCTCTATTCATCTCTTTCTTGAAAACATTCAGAGACTTCACCTCCACAGCCTTCTGGGGCTGAGCATTCCATATATCCACCACTCTCTGGGTGAAAAGGTTTTCCCTCAACTCCGTTCTAACTGGCCTACCCCTTATTCTTAAACTGGTTCTGGAATCACCCATCAGCGGGAACACGTTTCCTGCCTCTAGCATGTCCAATCCCTTAATAATCTTATATGTTTCAATCAGATCCCCTCTCATCCTTCTAAATTCCAGTGTATACAAGCCCAGTCGCTCCAATCTTTCAACATATGACAGTCCTGCCATCCCGGGAATTAACCTTGTGAACCTACGCTGTACTCCCTCGATAGCAAGAATTTGGAGACCAAAACTGCACACAGTACTCCAGGTGTGGTCTCACCAGGGCCCTGTACAGCTGCAGAAGGACCTCTTTGCTCCTATACTCAACACCCCTTGTCATGAAGGCCAGCATGCCATTAGCTTTCTTTACTGCCTGCTGTACCTGCATGCTTGGTTTCAGTGACTGATGTACAAGAACACCTAGATCTGGTTGTACTTCCCCTTTTCCTAACTTTACTCCATTTAGATAATAATCTGCTTTCCTGTTCTTACCACCAAAGTGGATAACCTCACATTATCCACATTAAACTGCATCTGCCATGCATCCGCCCACTCACCCAGCCTGTCCAAGTCACCCTGCATTCTCATAACATCCTCCTCACATTTCACACTGCCACCCAGCTTTGTGTCATCGGCAAGTTTGCTAATGTTATTTTTAATCCCTTCATCTAAATCATTAATGTATATTGTAAACAGCTGCGGTCCCAGCACTGAACCCTGTAGTACCCCACTGGTCACCACCTGCCATTCCGAAAGGGACCCGTTAATCGCTACTCTTTGTTTCCTGTCAGCCAGCCAATTTTCAATCCATGTCAGTACTCTGCCCCCAATACCATGTGCCCTAATTTTGTCCACTAATCTCCTATGTGGGACTTTATCAAAGGCTTTCTGAAAGTCCAGGTACACTACATACACTGGCTCTCCTTTGTCCATTTTCATAGTTACATCCTCAAAAAATTCCAGAAGATTAGTCAAGCATGATTTCCCCTTTGTAAATCCATGCTGACTCGGACCAATCCTGTTACCGCCATCTAAATGTATCATAATTTCATCTTTTATAATTGACTCCAGCACCTTTCCCACCACCAACGTCAGGCTAACCGGTCTATAATTCCCTGTTTACTCTCTCCCTCCTTTCTTGAAAAGTGGGACAACATTAGCCACCCTCCAATCCACAGGAGCTGATCCTGAATCTATAGAACATTGGAAAATGATTACCAATGCGTCCACGATTTCTAAAGCCACCTCCTTAAGTACCCTGGGATGCAGACCATCAGGTCCCGGGGTCTTATCAGCCATCAGTCCTGAAGAAGGGTCTCGGCCCAAAATGTTGACTGTTTATTCATTTCCATAGATGCTGCCTGACCTGCTGAGTTCCTCCAGCATTTTGTGTGTGTTGTTAATGAGAGGCACTTCTCACTAACCCATTAGGTCTTGCCCTGTCACAACTATTTCCTCTGTCTTGCACCCCCAACCTCCTCCCCTATTGAAAGTCTCTTTTTCCCAGTTCCTTGATTCCTGGGACTCTTTCTCCGCGGATGCTGCCTGACCAGAGGTTTACCCCGCATTTTCCATTTTTATTTCAAATTTCCAACAAGTATTCTCGCTTTCAACATGACCACTTCCTGAGTCACCGGGACACTCTCTCATATACATTATACACATGCGCGTGCTTTATCACGACCAAGTACAGCAAGAATGTGGAAACACATGAATTCACGGATGACTCAAGTGTACAGGTACAGACACACACACACATACGCGCGCAAGGTGTTCTCCCACTGACAGGTATACAGATTGAGTGATTAATTCCCAGGGACAAGGATACACAGAGAGATATGTGGACACACCGGGAGACAGCGGTGAAGGGTAAGTCATTGGGTATATTTAAAGTGAAGATTGACAGGTGTCAAAGGTTACTGGGAGAAGGCAGGAGAATGGGTTTGAGAGGGAAAATAAATCAGCCATGATCAAATGATGGAGCAGACTTTATGGGCTGAATGGCCTAATTCTGCCACTGTGTCTTATGGGCACGGTAACATAGTGGTTAGCGTGACGCTGTGACAGTGCCAGCCAACACTGATCGGGGGACAATTCCCGCTGCTGCCTCCAAGGAGTTTGTACATTTTCCCCATGACTGCGTGGGTTTCCTCCAGGTGCTCTGGTTTCCTCCCACAGTCCAAAGGCGTATGGTTAAGGTTAGTGAGTGGCGAGCATGCTAGGTTAAGGTTAGTGAGTGGTGGGCATGCTAGGTTGGTGGCACTTGCGGGCTGCCCCAGCACAGTCCTCACTGATTTGATTTGAAGCAAACGACAATCGTGTACATTGAAAAATAAAGGTAGTGTCACCAACAAACACAAGCACACAAATTTACACACTGACCTCTTCAGTCACTGGTACACACAAACATTAACTGTGCATAGCAGATTGACTGTGAGTGTAAGCAGATGCTATTTTGCACCCTTAGGCAAGAGCTGAATGGAAGTTTTGGTCTGTTCTCCCTCTCCAGAATCAGAGATGGGAACCCTACCCCCCCCACCCCACACCACGGTTTCTGGGGAACAGGATGGAGGGGCGGAGACAAGCCTCTCTATATGGGTGGGGTGAAGGATCACCCGCTGGGAGAAGGGGGAGACCTGTTCCCCAGGGAGAGGAAGAGGAGGATCCCATCCCTGTGAGAGGTGGCACATTAAATTGAGACGATTTATAATGCTGGCTGGAGCTGTTGGGTATGTGGGGGGGGGGGATGTGGATGGACTGCATGGCCTGAGATAATCCCAAAGGCAGGCGCACTGTGTTAGGATATCTCACACACTAGGTATTGCTTACCCCAATCAATACTGGCTAATTAACCTTGTCTTGGAAAGGCTGCACACACTTAGATGTCTACAGAAATACAGTTAAACTTGGGACACAACCCGCCGTCTCTGCTGGGAGGCTCTGTCACTGTAGGAGGGGCAGTACTGGGGTTTCACTGTGGGGGGGGTAATGCTGAGGGGGTACTGGGGTTTCACTGTGGGAGGGGTAATGCCGAGGGGGTACTGGGGTTTCACTGTGGGGGGGGGTAATGCCGAGGGGGTACTGGGGTTTCACTGTGGGGGGGAGGTAATGCCAAGGGGGTACTGGGGTTTCACTGTGGGAGGGGTAATGCCGAGGGGGTACTGGGGTTTCACTGTGGGGGAGGGGTAATGCCGAGGGGGTACTGGGGTTTCACTGTGGGGGAGGGGTAATGCCGAGGGGGTACTGGGGTTTCACTGTGGGGGGGTAATGCCGAGGGGGTACTGGGGTTTCACTGTGGGTGGGGTAATGCTGAGGGGGTACTGGGGTTTCACTGTGGGGGAGGGGTAATGCCGAGGGGGTACTGGGGTTTCACTGTGGGGGGGGTAATACCGAGGGGGTATTGGGGTTTCACTGTGGGGGGGAGGTAATGCCGAGGGGGTACTGGGGTTTCACTGTGGGGGAGGGGTAATGCCGAGGGGGTACTGGGGTTTCACTGTGGGGGAGGGGTAATGCCGAGGGGGTACTGGGGTTTCACTGTGGGGGGGTAATGCCGAGGGGGTACTGGGGTTTCACTGTGGGAGGGGTAATACTAAGGAAGTGCTGGGGTTTTACGTGGGAGGGGTAATGCCAAGGGAGTGCTGAGGTTTCTCTATGGGAGGGGTAGTGCTGAGGGAGAGTCACCCTGTAGGAGAGGCGGTACTAAGGGAGACTAAAACTGGGAAGGGCAGAGCAGAGGGAAGGACACACTGTGTGGAGTGGTACTGAAGGAGGGTCACTCTGTAAGGGGGCAGTACTGGGTTAATCGGCCACTGTAAATTGCCTCCCAGTGTCTTGGTAAGAGTTGGAATCTGGGGAGGAGCTGATGGAGGTGTGGGGAGTTTAAAATATGATTAATGTGGATAGGTGCTTGAGGGTCAGTATAGACTTAGTGGGCTGAAGGACCTGTTTGTGTCCTTTATAATACTATAAATTTAGTTTCTCTCAGTTCTTCTCATCTCAGACACATAGGCCTAATCTACTTTCTCTAACTTCCAGTAATTTCTGCCCTCTACTCTTCTCCTTTTTCCATTCCCCATTCTGTATCCCCTTTTACCCTCCCTTCTCCTCGCCTGCCCCCTGGTTCCCCTCCTCCTGTCCTTTCTCCTAAGGTCCACCATTCTCTCCTATCAGATTCCTCCTTCTTCAGTCCTTTACCTTTTCCACCTATCCCCTCCCAGCTTCTTACTTCATTCCCCCTCCCCACCCACCAATCACCTGCCAGTGTGTACTCCTCCCCTCCACCCACCTTCTTATTCTGTTCTCCTCCTCTCACGTCAAGGTTACTTGTTCAACTGTATTCATCAGTACAGCCGAATAAAACAGTGTCCCTCTGGGGCCAAGGGGCAATGATGCTTCATTCCTGTTTCCACAAGAGTTTTGTTTGGCCAGTCGGGTTTGTTAGCCTGAGCTGAACCCCCAAACCTGGAGGACCGGTGGACCACTCTTAGTCTGACCTCTACCTTTTGACCTGTTTGCCATAGGTGACCCAACCAAGAGCCAAAGCACAAGGCCCTGACTCCAGCCAACATAACTCTCCGGGTCATTGAGTCATAGTCATACGTTATTGATTCCGAGGGAAATTGGTTTTCGTTACAGTTGCACCATAAATAATTAAATAGTAATAAAACCATAAATAATTAAATAGTAATATGTAAATTATGCCAGGAAATAAGTCCAGGACCAGCCTATTGGCTCAGGGTATCTGACCCTCCAAGGGAGGAGTTGTAAGGTTTGATGGCCACAGGCAGGAATGACTTCCTATGACACTCTGTGTTGCATCTTGGTGGAATGAGTCTCTGGCTGAATGTACTCCTGTGCCCACCCAGTACATTATGTAGTGGATGGGAGACATTGTCCAAGATAGCATGCAACTTAGACAGCATCCTCTTTTCAGACACCACCGTCAGAGAGTCCAGTTCCATCCCCACAACATCACTGGCCTCAAGAATGAGTTTCTTCATTCTGTTGGTGTCTGCTACCCTCAGCCTGCTGCCCCAGCACACAACAGCAAACGGCACGCCAGCCTCCAAACCCTACAATAGGGTTGTGGTCCGCTCGGAGGTGCAGCATCTGTCAAGGGGAATAAACAGGCTAAGATCCTTCTTCAGGACTAGAGAGACTGCTGTACCATCAATCTCCACACCACGACGCTCGTGGACTTAGGCTACATCTGCAGTATATCTGGCCTGTAGGTTGATGTTGGCTGGAGTCAGGACTTTGTGCTTTGGCTCTTGGTCGGGTCACCCATGCCGAACAGGTCAAAGGATAGAGGCCAGACTAAGAGTGGTCCTTCAGTCCTCCAGGTTTGGGGGTTCAGCTCAGGGTTAACGACCCTGACTGGTCAAACAAAACTGTTACAGAAACAGCAATGACGAATCCTTCTACATCCAAGTGGCCAAGGACAGACAGACGGAGGACTTCATTGCTGCCCTAAATACCAGTGACAGAATGGGCAGTAAGTAAGTAATAGATGCTGTCTGGCCTGCTGAGCAAACCTGGCAAACCTCCGTGGCACTCCGCTACCCCGAATTTATCCTCCTTCGGCAGGGACCCACAGCAGTCCCTAATATTCCCTGTGTGCTCTGGTGGGAGTCTCCATAACTGGAGCAAGGAATGTCTGCTTCCTCTAAGCAAAGCCCCTCCCAAATCACTTCCCTTTCTAGTGACCTGTCTTTACCGGGTGGCAGTGGTTAGCACAACGTTTTACAGCACCGGCCATCGCAGATCGGATGCCTCTGCTTGTAAGGAGTTTGTGTGCTCTCCCAGTGACCGCATGGGTTTCCTCCGGGTGCTCTGGTTTCCTCCCACGTTCACGCAGGTGAGGGTTAGTAAGCTGTGCGCACGCTATGTTGACACCAGAGGCGTAGCATTACTCGCGGGCCGCCCTCAGCAAAATCCTGGCACTGTGCTGGTCATTGAAGCAAATGCCTCACCTCACTGGCTGTTCCAAAGTTCCGGTGTGCATATGACAAATAAGTCTAATCTTAATAACGCTAATCTTGATTTAGTGCACAGGAACCATTGGGTCCATCACAGCACCACCACTGCCCAGTCTGCCACCTTTTACAATTTACTCAGCCTTTTGCTCCGCAACGCCACGCTGAGTTTCATGACCTCACCCGTACGTGTTTGTACTCTCATCCCAGTCTCACTGAAACTCTCACAACCCTGCCGCTGCACTCTCACCGGTATGACCTGCACCCCACCCCTGCCCTCGCACATCCTTGTTCACACTCATTCTCACACTTCCCCACCTTCATCTCACACTCAGTTTCGGCCGTGCACTTCCAGTCAGTCTCAGACGTACTTGTGGTCCCTCCCCGAAGAACTTAACTCACGGACTCCCCTCGACTGCTCTCCTCCTCCCCCACAGACCCTTCCCACGGTCACCCTACCCCCTACTGTCCCTCTCCACGGTCACCCTACCCCCTACTGTCCCTCCCCACAGTCACCCCACCCCCTACAGACCCTCCCCACAGTCACTCTACCCCCTACTGTCCCTCCCCACGGTCACCCTGCCCCCCACAGACCCTCCCCACAGTCACCCCACCCCCTACAGACCCTCCCCACAGTCACCTTACCCCCTACTGTCCCTCCCCACGGTCACCCTACCCCCTACAGACCCTCCCCACAGTCACCCTACCCCCTACTGTCCCTCCCCACGGTCACCCTACCCTCTACAGACCCTCCCCACAGTCACCCTACCCCCTACTGTCCCTCCTCACAGTCACCCTACTCCCTACTGTCCCTCCCCACGGTCACCCTCCCCTCCCCATGGTCACCCTACCCCCTACTGTCCCTCCCCACGGTCACCTTACCCCCCCACAGACCCTCCCCACGGTCACCCTACCCCCTACTGTCCCTCCCCACGGTCACCCTACCCTCCCCATGGTCACCTTACCCCCTACTATCCCTCCCCACGGTCACCCTACCCTCCCCATGGTCACCCTACCCCCTACTGTCCCTCCCCACAGTCACCCTACCCCCCACAGACCCTCCCCATGGTCACCCTACCCCCACAGACCCTCCCCACGGTCACCCTACCCCCTACAGACCCTCCCCACAGTCACCCTACCCCCACAGTCCCTTCCCACGGTCACCCTACCCCCTACTGTCCCTCCCCATGGTCACCCTACCCCCTACAGACCCTCCCCACGGTCACCTTACCCCCCACAGATCCTCACCACAGTCACTCTACCCCCTACAGACCCTCCCCACAGTCACCCTACCCCCTACTGTCCCTCCCCACAGTCACCCTACCCCCTACTGTCCCTCCCCACGGTCACCCTACCCCCTACTGTCCCTCCCCAGAGTCACCGTACCCCCACAGTCCCTTCCCACGGTCACCCTACCCCCTACAGACCCTCCCCACAGTCACCCTACCCCCTTCAGTCCCCTTCCTCAGTGATTTTGACTTCTATAGCGTTTCCCTCACTCACACACTCCCCCTTTCCTTCTTGCTCTTTCCCCACTCTCTCTCTAACATTCTCCCTGTCTGCCTCTCTCTCCTTCTCCTCTCGGTTTCTAACCTACTCTCCCTCTCTTTCCTCCCACCTCTTCTCTTCCACACTCCCTCTCCCTCCTTGTTTCCTTTTCACTCTCCTCTCTCCCTCTTTCCTTCCCCCTCTCCTCACTCTCTCACTCCGTCTGCCTTCCCCTTATTTCCCTCCCTTTCTCCTGCCCCCTCTCTTGCTCTTCCTCTCTCCCCCTCCCTCATCTCCCTTTCTCTCTTTCTTTCCTTCTCTCTCTCCTCACATATAGTATCACCTTCACAACCAGTGTGAATACACACACCACCATCCCCCCCCACACACACACTCCATCCACTCCTTGCCCAACAATCTGCCACACACAAGCCAACGGCTGCACGTCACAGCCTCCAGCAGATGCCAGGAGCCCTGACATCACCTGTCACTGTCAGCATTCGCACAAGCCTCAGAGCCTGTTTATCACAGGGTGAACCACGGAGGGATCATGCAGTTACACCTGTCACACACCCAAGGGCAGCTGCCTGACCTGCCAACTGGCTATGACCAGTCAACTCGAGTGAAATCCCAGGACATCTGCCAGTGTGTTCCTGTACGTCAGGAACCCCTGAGAACCAATTACCAATGTACAAGAGCCACTGCGACAATTAAACTGTGTTGTGTATAGAGTTCCTGTGCATGGTTTCCTGCTAAACCTCCTGTGCACTGGGGAGCAGACAGCAAGCAGTGAAATGCAGCCATGTACAGAGCTGTCTGACTCTAAACGTGCAACGTGAAACCACTCCTAATTAATCTAAGTAATACTTAACACAGATGAATATTTAATTTATAGAGTCTCACTCTTTGTCTCTACAAACCATCAGTATTAATGAGTGTGGGATTGAGAGTTTTTCTTTGGGTCATATTCCTCGCAGACCAAGAAGTATAGAAGCAGAAATAGGCCATTCGGGTCACCGAGTCTGCTGCACTTCACCCATAGATGTCTTCCTTTCAATCCCATTTTCCTGCCTTCTATCCATAACCCTTTACCCCTACCAATCACAAACCGATCAATCTCAGCATTACACTCAGTACCTAAAACTATAAGGGATGCACACTCAATTGACACTTTTCAATATCAGCTCAGCCCCATTTATTTAACTTTGCTTTAAACCAACATCTTTTTGTCTTTTACTTTCATGTTTGTACTTTTATCCCATTGAAAAGCACTTTGAACCACATTGTCGGTGTGAAAAGTGTTCTATAAATATTATTATTATAAAGGTTTGGCCTCCACAGCCGTCTGTGACAACAAATTCCACAGATTCACAACCCTCTGGCTGAAGAAATTCCTCCTCATCTCTGCTTTAAAGGGACGCCCATCACTTTGGCAATGTTCTCGGAGCTGAGACCCTCCCGCCGATGGAAACATCCTCTCCGTGTCTAGTCTACATCAGGCCTTTCGGCATCGTGTAGGTTTCAATGAGATCTCACCTCACCTTTCTAAACTCCCATTGAGCACAGGCCCAGAGACATCAAATGCTCCTCCTATGTTAACCCTTGCACATCTGGGGATTACTCTTGTGAACTTCCTCTGAACCCTCTCCTTCCTGAGATACAGGGCCCAAAATTGCTCACAATATTCCAAATGCCATCTGACTACCTCTGGAAAAAGCTTCAGCAGTACATTCTTGCTTTTATGTTGAGGTCCTCTTGAAATGGATGCTAACATTGCAATCGCTTTCTTTACCACCGACTCAGCCTGCAAGCTCACCACACAGGGGCTGCAGTGTGCACCATCTCTACAAAATGCACTGTAGTTACTCACTCAGAATGCTTTAACAGAGCCTGTGGCCTCTACTGCCAAGCAGGGTAAGGGCAACAGCCTTGAGGAACCCCACCATTTGTAGACACAAGAGTGTTTGCAGATGCTGGAAATCCAGAGCAACACACACACACAATGCTAGAGGAGCTCATCAGGTCAGACAACATCTGTAGAGAAGAATAATCAGTCCTGTTTTGGGCTGAAATGCTTCATCAGGACTATTTGTAGACTGTCTTACAAGCCACTCACCACCCTGACTTGGAATAATGTCGATGAAGGGCCTCAGCCCAAAATGTCGACTGTTCATTCATTTCCATAAAAGCTGCCTGACCTGTTGAGATCCTCCAGTATTTTGTGTGTGTTGCTCTGGATTTACAGCATCTGCAGAATCCTTGTGTTTTTGGGATCGTGTCAACTGTTCCTTCATTGACACAGAGTCTAAATTCCGGAACTCTCTCCCCAACAGCAGCATCTTCGCCATACAAACTGCAGCTGCTTAAGGAGGCCTTGATGCACACAAGCCAAGCACGCATAAACACTTCCCAACACTGCTCTGACACGTCTGCACTCAGAGACAAGTGACCAGGCCTCACTCTTTCCAGCAGACTCAGGCATGATTGTGATGATTCCCATATCCTGCCTTAGGTGCACACGTGTGTGCACACACACACACACACACACACACACACACACAACCATATAATAACCTCATGTACTAATTGTGCTGTGTGCTGTTGGTAACGTGTTTTACTCCTTGGCCCTGGAGAAATGTTGTTTCGTTTGGCTATACTGAGTGTTTATTAAACTTGAACAATCTGACACATAGAGTCTCACAAACAAGCACACATGCACTCATTCCACAGTCTGTCTGTCTGTCTCTCTCATACTCTGAGTCTCTCATGCAGAAGCAAGCCAAGAAATAACCTTACACATTCAGTCTGGCATTCACGCTCATGCCAACCCTCTTCCACTCAATTGCATGACATTGGCCTGCCACACATACCAGGCCTCCTGCCCCCTGGTTCCCTCTTTCCTATTTTCCCTCCCTTCCCCCCCTTCCACATACTGCTGTCTCCAGCCCCTCTAATGCAGCCACGTGAGGTCATTCCAGAGGTGAAGAGCCAGCAATACGACAGCAATGTTTAAAAAAGGCATTGAGGCAAACACATGATCAGGCAAGGAATGGAGGGATCTAAACCAAGTGCCAGTGCTAATGTCGTTGAAATTGGTGTCATGGTGGACCAATCGGCCTGTACTGGGTTCTATGACATTCACCTCCTCTTTGTCTTCCTTCCAAACCTATCCCCTCCCTCCTACTCCTGCACAGTGGTGTGGGTCATCTAGTGTCCTTCCTCACGCTCCCTCACTCACCCTACACCATCTCCTTCCTCACCCACTCTCCCTCCATCACAATGCCTCCATCGCTTTTACCTGTGGTAGCCATTGCTCTCCCCTTCTCTGCCACCTAGCTGTGAGGGTAGTCATACCCTCCCGTCTTCCGTTCCGCTCTCACACACAATTTATCTGGGGTCACTGCAGAGATGATCAGCTCTCTCTCTCTCTCTCCCCTTACCCATCGACCCACCCCATCTTCCAACCCTTTCCTGTCACCTACGCCCTCCCCACTACCTATGGACATTAAGGGATCCCACCCTGTACCTGGGGGTCATTTCCTCCTCCCTTTCTCTCCATCCCCTTTAACCAGGTGTCCATCCATTTCTCCCCCTTCGACCTCCTTCCTTTACTCGGGACCATGGCATAGTCCACTCCTCTCCCTCCCTCTTTCTGTCCCTCTCTCCCCCCTCTCCATCCTTTAGCAGAGGTTACAATGGGATCTAACTCCTTCCAACCCACCCCGCAGGGTCTAGCTCTCTTTCTACTCCCCCATCTAGCCCCTCTTTACTTGGATTACTGTCTCTCTCAGCCCCTCTCTCTCCTTTACCCAGGGTCACAATGGGGTCTAACCTTTCCCTCCCTGCCTTTACTGAGCAACACAATGGCTTCTCCTTCACTCTGTCCCCACCTCCTTATACCCAAGGTCATTACGGAATGCACCCAGGCACCCTGTAGGTCCCATCTCTCTCCCATTCGCCCTCACCCCAGGGTCTGCCTGGCTCGGAGTCTGCCCGGGTCACTGAGGGTCCACCTCTTTTCCTTCCCCCATCCTCCACCACCCCAGGGGTCACTATCAGTCCATGCGCTCTCCTGTCCCCTCCCAACTCCCTATCCAAGCGTCCAAGCTCCTCTACCCAGTATGACTGTGGGTCCACCCCCTCTCCCTCCCAGCGTCGGTATGGGATCCAGGATTCCTTCCCTTTACCCCAGAGTCTACGTGCTTTCCCTACTCGTCGTCTCCTTTATCCCGGTTCACTGTGGGTCTAACCCCCTCCGTTCCTCTATAGCTAGGGTCACTGTGGAGCCCAGCCCTCCGCCCACCCCACTCTTTTACCTGAAATCGCTGTAGGGGTGGATCACCCAGCCTCCCGCAGACTGTACCCTCTGCTGCTCCATCTCCACCGCCTTATGGCTGCCGAACATGCGGAGGGAGAACTTGTTGACTCCGGGCTGGAGCAGAGAGCCCAGTTGCCGCTGCATGAAGCTCGATCCCAGGCCAGGGTCGGCCTCGCCGGCCCGGGGCCGCTCCGGAGAGCCGCCGACCCTCCGTACGCTACCGCGGCCCGGCCCGAGGGCAGGGGCAGGAGCAGGGGCCGGGGCGTTAGTACCTCCTGCCGACTTCTCTTCCATCTCCCACCCCGGAGGGGTCCGACTCGGGGGAGTCCTACCCGCGGAGCTCCCGCTGCCCCTTCCCCTGCTGCTGCCCCTCCGGGAGGCCTCTTCCTGCCCGCTGCCCCCTCGCTCCATCACTGCAGACACAACCCCTGCTTCCTCCCTCCCGCGTTTTTCCCTCCTGTCTCCTTTCCCTTTCCCCCTTTTCCCCTCTCTCCTTCGCCCTCCTTACTCTATCCCTCTATCCTTTTCCCTCCCTCCCTCTCGACTTCCTCCCTCCCCTTTTTTCCTCTCTCCCACCTCCCTCTCTGTCGTTCCTCCTCTCCCTCTTTCCTTCCCTCGCTGTCCTTCCCCCTCTCCCTTCTCCCTCCTTCTGAACCCCCTCTCTCTTCCTCCCTCCTTCCCTTCCTCCTCCCTCTCCCTCCTTCTCCTTCTCTCTGTCCTTCCCCCTCTCCTTCCTCCCTCCTTCAGTCCCCTCCGCGCTCTCTGTCCCTCTCTTCCTCTGTGTCCTTCCCTCTCCTTAACCCCCACTCCTGTGTCCTTTCTGCTGCGATTAAACCAGACCTATCCAAGCTCTGCCTTGGGTTGCCCGGGAGTCCGGGCCGGGCTCGTCAGCCGGGCTGGGGGCTCTCCGAGGCATGTTGGGGAGCTGGCCCACCACACGGCGCCGGCCGGGCAGGGCTGCTGCAGCGGCCGCGACAAAATTTCAGCACCTGGACAGCGACCGGCGGAGCGCCGCACTCCCAGCCTCCGCGGCCCGGGCAGAGGCTGCGCACAGCCCGCGCCCCGCTCCGTGCAACAGCAGAGCAGGCAGGCAGCCGCGCCAGACTGTCGCCCACCTGCGTCGAAGCTGCTCACTGCAAGAGACGAGAGGGAGAAAGGGAGGAGGGAGAGGGAGAGAGCGGGGAAGAAACGCAAAGGCGGAGGGAGAGGGAGATAGGGGAGTGAGGGAGAGGGATGAAGTCGGAAGAAAAGGCGGGAGAGTAGGGGATGGAGGAGAGAAGAGACAGATGAACAAATATAGGGAGAGGGAGGAATGAGGGAGGGAGAGAGATGGAGGGATGGCAGGGCGAGGTATGAAAAGGGGGAAAGGGAGAGATCCCAGTAAGGTCAGACAGGAAGAGTTGGGAGATAAAGGGAGGATGAAAGCTAGGGAGAAAATGAAGGAGAAGAGGGAAGGAGGGAATTAAGTAAAGGAGGGAGAGGGTAGAAGAAAGATGGGAAAGGAACTGAGAGAGATGAGGAGAGGGTAAAAAAAAGATCAGGGAGATAAGCGCCTCCACACACACACACACACACACACACACATCCATACTCTCTCTCTCACACACTCACTCACACACACACACACACACACACACACACACATCCATACTCTCTCTCTCACACACTCACTCACACACACACACACACACACACACACACACACACACATCCATACTCTCTCTCTCACACACTCACTCACACACACACACACACACATACACACTCACTCACACACATACACATACATTCATACACACACAGACACACACTCACAGATACACACACTCACACAGACACAGGCACACACACTCACAGGCACACATACACACACAGACACACACACACACACACACACACTCACACAGACACAGGCACACACACTCACAGGCACACATACACACATACACACACTCACACAGACACAGACACACACACACACACACACACACTCACACAGACACACACAGACACACACACACACTCACACAGACACAGGCACACACACTCACAGATACACACTCACACACACACACACACTCACACACACTCACACACACACACACTCACAGGCACACACACTCACAGACACACACACACTCACAGACACACACACACACAGACACAGGCACACACACTCACACACACACACACACTCACACACACTCACACACACACAGACACACACACACTCACACACACACACACACTCACACACACACAGACACACACACACACACACACACACACACAGACACACACAGAAGTGGGGTGTGCTCCTACTGACAGATGCTTAGACTGAGTCACTAACACCTAGGGGTAAGGATACTCTCAGGAGAAACATGCAGCCACACAGGAATATGAACTACGGAGACCATGTCATTGGGTATATTTAAATCGGAGGTTGAGTGTACTTTGATTAGTAAGGGTGTCAAAGGTTATGGGGAAAGGGCAGGAGAATGGGGTTGAGAAAGAAAATAAATCAACTATGATCTAATTTTTTTTAGCCAAAGAGAGAAGAATCTGTGGAATGTTCTGCCACAGACTGTGGTGGAAGCCAAGTCCATGGGTATATTTAAAGCAGAAGTTGATAGATTCCTGATTGGTTGGGGCACCAAGGGATACAGTGAGAGGGCAGGTGTATGGGGTTGAATGGGATCTGTGATCAGCCAGGATGAAATGTTGGAGCAGACTCAATGGGTTGAATGACATCTTATGGTCTTATGGGAGGCAAAAGAAAGACAGCAAAGGACAGAGAGATTGAGGAAGGGAAAGGGCAAAAGAAACAGAAGGAGAGGGAGGGATGGAAGTGAAAGAGAGAGAACATGATGAGGAGTGGAAAAAAGAAAACGAGGAAGAAGCGAGAAGAGAGCAAGAGGTAAGAGAGGAAGTGAGGGAAGAGAGGCAGCAGGAAATGAGGGAAAGATAGAGAAGTGAGTGAAGGGAATATGAGGGAGAGGAGGGGATGGAGGGAGTGAGGGAAGGGTGAAAGAGATAGTTGAGGGAGGGGTGGGGAAGGTGGATAGTGGGAAATTAAGACTTAGAGAAAGTGAGGGGAGAGCTAGAGGGAAAGAGAAAATTATGATTGGAGAACAGAGGGATCGAGGAATAATGATGCACAGTTCCCTGAAGGTGGAATCTCATGTGGATAGGGTGGTGAAGAAAGCTTTTGGTTTGCTGGCCTTTATTAATCAGAGCATTGAGTATAGGAGTTGGGATGTAATGTTGAAATTGTATAATTGTATAAATTGTACAGTTCTGGTCACCGAATTATAGGAAAGATGTCAATAAAATTGAGAGAGTACAGAGGAGGTTTACTAAAATGTTGCCTGGGTTTCATCTCCTAAGTTACAGAGAAAGGTTGAATAAGTTAGGTCTTTATTCTTTGGAGCGTAGAAGGTTGAGGGGGGACTTGATAGAGGTGTTTAAAATTATGAGGGGGATTGATAGAGTTGATGTGGATAGGCTTTTTTCATAGAGAGTGGGGAAGATTCAAACAAGAGGACATGAGTTGAGAGTTTAAGGACAAAAGTTTAGGGGTAACATGAGGGGGAACTTCTTTACTCAGAGAGTGGTAGCTGTGTGGAACGAGCTTCCAGCAGAAGTGGTTGAGGCAGGTTCCATGTTGTCGTTTAAAGTTAGATTGGATAGATATACGGACAGGAAAGGAATGGAGGGTTATGGGCTGATTGCAGGTCGGTGGGACTAGGTGAGAGTAAGAGTTCGGCATGGACTAGAAGGGCTGAGATGGCCTGTTTCCGTGTTGTAATTGTTATACGGTTATATATCTCTGCTCTACTGTTCTGAGTTCTATGACATGGACAAGACACTTAGAACTGAACTGAGAAGGAGTGTCTTCACTCAGAGCAGGGAGACAGGGACAGGGAGGGATTGTGAATGGGAATAGTGGATAGTGAAGAAGTAAGTGTGGAGAGGGAGGGTGGGAGAGAGTGGATCAGGGCAACCTCATAAACAGATTGATTGGACCGCTAGAGAGTAGGACTGAATGGCTAATACAAAGGGGCATGACTTTGTGAGGATTGGAGGAAGGTGTAGTCGGGTGGCTGTCAAGTAGGCTTTTCACACAGAGAGTTGGGGGTGAGTAGAAGGTGGTGGTGGAAGCAGATACTTTGGGGCATTTAAGAGGCTCTTAGATAGACACATGGATGAAAGATAAATAGAGGGCTATATGGGAGGAAAGGGATCTTGGAGTAAGTTAAAGGCTTGACACAACACTGTGGGCCAAAGGGCTGGTACTGTGCTACTCTATGTTCTATATGAGAATACAGGAATACAGGCGCGGTGACTAATTAGGAAATCATTTATTGCTCAGGGAGTTGAAAACAGAAGTGGAAATGTTATGCTTCTGTTCATTTTGATCAGTTCTGAAACGGCAACTGGAGTGCTGTGAAGAGCAGCAATCTCCTTTTCAAGGAAGGACGTTGCTGCATTGGGAGCAGTTTGAAAGAGGCTTGCAAGGCTTGGAAAAGGCAGGCGGACCCACAGGGAAATGCTCAACAAGTTAGGCTTGTGCCCGTAGGGAGTATGATAGAACTAGAACCGAAACATACAACATCCTGAGGGGCTGTGACTGGGACGATGTGGAGAAGATGTCTTCTCTTGTGGGACCATCTAGAAGTCGGGAGTCATAAACAAAGTCACCTATTTTAGATAGACGTGAGTTGAAATTATCGCTCTCATTTGGTCACGAGTCTTTGTATCAGGTTAGAAGGATGTCGATTTAGAACAGAGATGGGGAGGAATTTCTTTGGCCAGAGGGAGGTAGATCTGTGGAATTCATTGCCACAGATAGCTGAGGAGACCAAGTAACTGGGTGTACTTAAAGTGGAAGTTGATAGGTTCTTGATTAGGAAATGTGTCAAAAGGGAGAAGGCAGGAGAATGGGGTTAAGAGGGAAAATAAATCAGCTATGATGGTGCAGCAGACTTGAACGGCTAAATGATGTAATAATGATACATGCCTTATGGTCTTCTGGAAATCTCCTTTTCAAATGGCAGTGGATCAAGGATCAACTTTATTCACCATATACATTATCAGAAATTTGCAGTGGTATGTTGATGAGGGTGTGACTTCAACAAAAAACAACATTCCACAATTATAAAGAATCATATAAAAGTAAAGTTAGAAATTAAAGGGAAAATATGGAATAAAATGTGCATAAGTAGATAAATACCACCATGTATTTGCAATGTTACATTATAAAATATGCTTTAATGTGTCTACAATGTACATATAAAACATGCTTTAATGTATCTATAATGTACATATAAAACATGTTTTAATGTGTCTACAATGCAGTGCAGCAAGGGGGCACAAACTGGGATGGTTGATCAGATTAACTGATCAGAATATTGTTAAACAAGAGCTTAAAAAGCAACAGGAGGTGAAAGGTAACTTGGGGTTGGTGGGAATGAACAATTGATATCACAATCAGATCAGTCATGATCTTATTAAGTACCATGTACAGTTCTAATTGCTCAGCTATAGGAAGGATGGCATTAAGCTGGAGAGGATGCAGGAAAGATATACAGGGATGTCACCAGCAGTGGAGGGTTTGAGTTGTGAGGAGAGAGTGGATAGGCTGGGTCTTTTTTTTTCCCTGGAGTGACCCTGGAGGCTAAGAAGTGACCTTACAGAGATTTATAAGACGGTGAGGAGAAGAGGAACAGGACCTTCAGCCAATTGTTGTCCCAAACCAATTAAATTAGGAATCACG